>NC_136499.1:7484762-7512262 GCF_053919585.1 Euprymna scolopes
ATTGTCCAAAAGATTCGATTACATTTCAAAGCGAAATTGTTTCTTTAAGTTTGCCGCAAAAAACAAAAATAAAAGATAAGCAAAAAAAATGAGGCGCAAATTTTATCCGCGTTTATTTTCCAACGGAAAGAATCAAAGCGTCTCCATATCGCCTAACAAAGATGGCGAGTTTAAAACAAAGCAAAAAGTGGGTCGATTATCACTGAATCCAATTAGACTTTACCCAGGAGGGCAAGAGTTGAAAGGGGGGGGGGCGTAAGGAGTCTCAAATCGATGGAGATATTATAATTAGTCTATTTTCAGGGAGATTAGGCAACACATGAAATATGTCGATAGACACTATCAAATGATCTTGGGACTATTTTCTGTACATTTGGTTATTAAAATACTATACAACAAGCACGACAGACCGACGAAAATGCTATTTCATATATATATATATATATATATATATATTAGTGGTGGGACGATTAATCGAAATCAGGAATCGGAAAAATCGGAACTTTGAAGGGTATCGAAATCGATATCGTATAAATTGTACCTATTTCTCCGATGCCAAAAACGATCCTTCTAATTGAATTTTTCATGTGATTTTATTTAAAATACCTTTTCCACTGCTGGCAGCCCGGTGTTACAGAGTCATAGAATACGCTTTTAATTTATGCAGATTGCGAATCTATTATTATAGAAGAAATGATTTGCGGCGATTTTAAATGGTACCTCTTCTTTTATCATAAATTGAACTCATTAATACGAAATTAATTTGCAAAAGATAGGCTCAACCGTTTCAGAAGCTATAAGCAAGGACTCCCGCATACACACACAAAGTGACATATATATATATATATATATATATATATATATATATATGTATATATATATGTATGTATATATATATATATATATGTCTGTATATATATGTATATGTATGTATATATATATATGTCTGTATATATATATGTATATATATATCTATATATATATTTATATATATATATATCACTCATTATATTTTAGTCATACTTCTTACGAAATAGGTCTTAAACATGTTTCGTTGAATAATGGAAGCTCACTAAACAACTCATCAGAGACAAAAATATATTCCTCAGAAAATAGTTGCAAAGTGTTGTTCTTTTTGTGCGAAAGGGAATTAGAAAAAGGGATTTGATAAGAAAAATTGTTGATACAATGAAATGGATATATTTAAAGTTTGCAAAAACGTAAGAACAAACCCATTTATGGCAGTTTTTATAGGAACACACCCCAAAGAGAAGCTTATTGAATTTGATCAAACGTGTGAATTTGTCTTGTGCCGTCATCATTTATTATTGAAAACAAATCTCTCTCTTCCTCCCTCTCCCCGTCTTTCTCTCCTCCTCTCTTTCTTTCTCAATCTTTCTCTCCACTCTCTCCCCTTATCTTCTCTCTCACTCTTTATATATATATATATATATATATATATATATATATATAATTCAAAGATGGCGTAACAAGTTGACAAAATTGCAACTTCGCTCACAAATTTTGGATTTTGTAACCATGCACATATGCCTTTATTTTCTTTTAAAATTGATAAGTGTTTCTTATTCTCAAGAGTTAAGGGCGGAATAAATTAAAAAAATGACAAAATTGTTACATGAATGATGCTGCGCTACGAAACAGGTGCCTTCAAGAATTGTGCATGTCAGGATCAGAAATAAACGGTTAAAATCTTGGAAGTTGGAATATACACTTTTGTCATTTATTTGTGTATGCTTTCTAGTTACATCGAACTTCATAGATTAAAAGATTCGTATGAATAAAAAGTGAAATATACATACATAATACATATATATATATATACATATATATATACACATACATATATATATACTACATACACAAATATACATGTATATATTTACACAAACATATACATATATAAATATGCACAAACATATATACATACATATATACATAATACGTATATACATACATGCATATATATATATATATATCCTTATACACATACACATATATATACTTATATACATACGTATATATGCATACATATACATATATGAACATACACATACAAACATATATACATATATATACAAACATATATAAAAACATATACAAATATATATGCATACATATACAAATATATATAGATACATATACAAATATATATATATATATATACATATACAAATATATATATATATATACAAACATATATATACAAACATATATATACAAAAATATATACATGCACATATATGCATACATACATATGCATGCATACATACATATGCATACATACATACATACATATGCATACATATACATATATTTTTATTTTTATCATTTTGTATCCTTTCAAGTATTTATCTGCGAGATCAATGCCCAACTATTATATATTTTCATAAATATACACTCCTTCAAAAACACCTATCACTACGATTTGATCGTCCGGACGATGCTCGATCGACAAAAAAAACAGAGGCTCATCATAGAAATGGGTCGGAGTTTTACGGGTGTGGGTGTGACGGTGTTTTTAGTAAAGTGTGTACCGGAGAGTTTCTATCGATCGCCTGTCAATACCAGAACCCTAAACTGGCCAAATTGTGATCGTTTCTGTCCGCATCCACTTTTGTCAATGTCGGGCGCCTGCAAATTGGCTTCCATCGTAAATGATTTATGAAAATCGGAAATCAATGGACGAAACCAGAGGAGAAACCAATTGGAAACGAAAAGAACAAAAAAAAAAAAAAAAAAAAGAAGAAAAATAAAGATAGTTATTCGATCAGAATAGCAAGGGTTGGAAAGTCTTTTTAAGGATCTGTTCCCTTTCTTTCTCCTTCTCTCTCTATATATATATTATTAAATATCTAATTACTTTTTATTAAGGACAGAGCGGCGATCACTTGGCTAAGGTGCAAGGGGAAATAAGACGATAAATGAAAAGATTATATATATATATATATATATATATATATATATATATATATATATATATATATATATATATATATATATATATATATATATACTAACAAATCGTTACCTGGTCGTAAAATACGCTTAAATATATTTTATTCATGCAGATTATATATTTATTATTAAATAGACAATTCTCTATCGGTTATTATATTGAAGCTAATATATAGTAGCGAGATCAAAGCTGTGTGTGTGTGCGTGTCTGTGTAACTTGGGTGCTATCAGCTAGATTCGAAACCAAAACATACAACTCTCCAACCCCATTCCCTAGCCTCTGAGCCTCGCCCATACGCGCATATATATAGATCCATAACTCTGATGAGTCGTAGACGACGAAACATGTGTCAGTGGATAATTATATTTTAAAAACAATATATATGCCGCTCCCCATGTGGGGGTACCAAATTGGTTGAAGGGAAAATTATTCTCAACTCGCATTTAGGTAAAAATGCACTTTCGTAAATAATTAAATTTATTCAAGACGTATCGCAAAAAACAAAAAAAAAAAAATAACACACACACACACAAACACACACACACACATCTTTGATCCTCACGTATGGTAAAATAAACAATTTATCAGTTTTCCCCCCTTTTTTCTAAGCAATTATTGTGATGCCTGGTCTCTTTGGGGGAATAGTTTCTCTATTGGTACCTCCGTATCGCATGTTAAGTTTTATTATTGTGTGGCCTTCGTTTTGCCAAGACATAGGGGGGGGATAAAAAATTAAACCCCGCCACACACATATATAATTTTTTTTTTTTTTACCTTATTTTTTCATAATTTGGCATGTTATGCACTGATGAACCCTTTTTGTGAATGTTTGGTAAAGCTTGTGTACCATAAATGCGTCTATTTATAATAATGAGCAGAAAGAATTGTTTGTGCATAAAATATTATTTGAATGAACTCCAATTAGGTCATGCTAAATTAAGGGCTCTAGTCGTATTATATACTGTTGAGCTAATATCTAAATCTTTGTGCGAACTTATAAATATATGTGTGTGTGTGAGAGAGGAGAGAGAGAGTTGGGGGAGTGGTCAACCTATTATTACAATACAGTCTAACAGCACACAAACTATTAAGTACATAGCAGTGTAATCGATTAACTAATCTATTTTTAGAAACTTACCCCCACCACACACACACACACACACACCAAATAAAAGAAAACGATTAGATCACTTGTTTTCCACTTGTAGACTTAGGAAAGTATAGGATTATACGTATTGGAACGAAGTCAACATGTCTTATTAAAAAAATGAAGATGATTACGTGATACACACATCTGTCTTTTTCATGTGTGTGTGTGTGTGTGTGTGTGTGTGTGTGTGTGTGTGTGTGTGTGTGTGTGTGTGTGTGTGTGTGTGTTACAGGAAATCAGCACACCAACACCATCAGTACTGTTGGTTTCTAAATCAATAAGCGAACGCATAATTGGGTTCCTTTACCGAACTCTCTGTACAGTCTTTGTTTATGCCTGCCTTTCTAAGAATTTTTATCGAGAAGAATTTGAAACCGACGGTACTGATGCTGTTCTGATCCGTAACGCAAATACAAACAAATATTACGCTTATATTTTGTTTATCTTTCACAGCGTTTGAACACCCTGCTGGGTTTCTCTTCCACTAACCTTACATACATTCATCACACACACACACACACACACACACACACACACATATATATACATATATATATGAAAAAAATCGGTGGCGTGTTATATAGGAGACCACGTCCAAGCCTATACACACAGCATAAGTGGTCCAAAGAACCTTCAGTAAAGCAGAGGAAAATGGAAAAACGGAAGAAATTTATAATTTTGAGGAAACCAAGCGCATTGCTACAGCTGTGGATCAAAGTAAATAAGACGCTTAAACCAAGTGGGAGTACGTAAAAAAACGAGAAATCACAAGACGCAACCTTGAATAAATAGAGCCAAAAAAATTAAGTTTTTATTTTCATTTTTATTTGTTTATTATAAAGGCAGCCTACAATATCTTACCATCACTGGTTAACCTTAACGCTTTGTGATTAACTAGATCCGATCGACGCAGAGCATGTGAGATTTAAACGTATAAATATATATTTACGCATGCATAAAAATATACATTAGTTCGACTTACGCCTGTTAAGTTTCAATTTTAAAATGTTGACTCCTTAGCAGTTTCTTTATCTGGTTAAAAACCAAATCGAATTTGGGCCACAGGTTCGAACAGCCCGTATATCAGTTTCAAGTTTATAGACGAAAGATTGAGTAGTTTGGTAGGGACAGTTCCGCGCACGTATACAGACAAGATCAATTTATATATGTATATATATATCGTGAGCTGAAAGTAGGTGAACAGTAAAATAAAACGTTTGTTTAGAGATCACATATACTACATATAATAAGACAATTATATTAATGAAAATTTAATGCTATTTATCAACACAAGTGCTCAAATTGCTTTCCTTCTTGATTTATACAGCTTTGAGGTTTGCCTCTTATGATTCGACAAACATTTTCTACATTTAGCTCACCCTATACACACACACATATATACACATATATATGCGTGTATATATATATATATATATATGTATATTGAATGGTATATATATATATATATATATATATATATATATATATTGAATGGTATATATATATATATATATATATATTGAATGGTATATATTTATATATATATATTGAATGGTATATATTTATATATATATATATATATATATATATATATATATATATATATTGAATGGTATATATATATATATATATATATATATATATTGAATGGTATATATATATATATATATTGAATGGTATATATATATATATATATTGAATGGTATATATATATATATATATATTGAATGGTATATATATATATATATATATTGAATGGTGTATACAATATATTCTATATATATATATATATATATATATATATATATATATATATATATATATATATATATATAGAGAGAGAGAGAGAGAGAGAGAGAGAGAGAGAGATGGATGTGTGTTTTCGTATTATTGTTATTTCCCTATGTCTGAAATAATTATTTCTTTTACGTTTTCATTTCAAACGACAATTAAACCATTCGTATATATAACAAAGGAACCGTATTGAAAGACCAACGACAAGTAAAAGAACACATAATTTCAACTAACAACACTAAATAAAATTAGTACCGAAAATAAATCACCTCAATCGAATCATGTTCGATAATTCGTCAATTGAACTCTCTTCTCGATATTCTCTGTCGCATCTGCAACACTATAAACTTGTCGCAACCATTAATCGATACTGGTTTTGCCTGTCATATAGTTCAATATGATATTTGAACTTATGATACCATTAATCCATCGTGTCACGTGGTTAACGACATTAAAAACTTGGGTGTACAATGTTCAAATCCAGTTCGTTCCACAGAAGCACTTTCTTGAAACTCTCACCTGACCTTGTGTCGCACCCTCTAAATAATATCGTGCGATTTAAACTCTAGCCTTTAGCATACTAAAACATAAGAAAAGATTAAAGAAAGAAAAAAAAATACTCCGATTTAAACGAACGCAATTTTCGTCATTTTAAATAAATTTTCTCCAGGACGTGCAGACTGCAGAGGCGTGGTGGTGCTAGGGGTGCCCAAGCACCTTCTCCTTTTACTCGCGTTCTAAAAGTGCCCTTTTCAGAGGAATGTATTATAGGCCTATGCCCAACCTTTACTATGTGTTGCTGTTTTTTTTTCACATGAACACCTGCACTGAAACAGTTCTCTGCACATCACTGAACCGTGTTATATCCGATGCGATCCCTATTTCGCTTTATTTTCGCACACAATATTGAGTAAAATTTGATTCCGACTAGTGAATTGTATTTGTAGAACGGAATTAAACATTCGAACTTACTTTTGTCAGTATTGAGAACGGAACTTTCCTTTAATTTAATTGCTTTAGTGGACCTATATATATATATATATATTTTTTTTTTGCTAAAAAATATTTTAACTTGTTAACAATATTATTCGATAAGCAAAACAATCGGAATTAATCGAATTTTATTGATTTTAAAATAAAAAAACAAACAAACAAACTCTGCTATCGCATTGATTAGTATCAAGAGAATTGTAATTGAAATATTTTATTTTTTTGATGATCCTTTTAGTGTGAAGATCGAAAGAATTGACACATGTATATATATCTCAAGTGTATTTAACACATACACACTCATATATATATATATATATATATATATATATATATATAACGCATATATATATATACACAGGCAAACACAAACATACACATCTAGATATACATACATACACATATATCCATACATACACGCACACACAAATTCCAACGAAAGAAAGATATATATTTAAATAAGGGAGTAGTCACCAACAATGTGTATTTTTTAACATTATTTTATTATTCCGTGTCTTGGTTTTTCATTGAGAATTATGTTTGGATCATTGTAATAATGTTTTTAAGTCATTGAAATCGTTTACGCGCGTTTCAGACGGTCTGTGATGCGTCCTCGTCAGAAATTATTTTCAAATGTGTAAAAATGGCGATTTTCGTAGTTAATTTGAAGTTTTTCCAAGGGGTGGAGGCTTGTAAGTGTTTATTATTCATTGGTATGCTGAATTTTTATTGCTTTTTTATTGGGCTTGTCCAGGGAGACGTTGACCTCGCTGTAGTCGCAATCTCTTTCTGCTAATGTTTTTTCTTTTCCTTTAGGGTAGGGTAGGGTGTGTGTGTGTGTGTGTGTGTGTGTGTGTGTGTGTGTGTGTGTGTATATACACTCCACCACCGATCACTACGCAGATGTCTCAGTGACCAACTTCCTCTCAACAACCCTTATGCTCGAGTGGCTTTCGAGCTGAGGTAAATGGCAACTCCCTCATAAAAAAATATAAGACACACACACATATAAAACACATATAACATAAAAATAAGCTAACATGTCGAGATAGTGCTTAGTTATTACTCACTAATTCAAGCCTGACACAATAAAAGATGTGTAAATTGATTAAAAACAAACAAAAACAAAGTCGTTCGATCCACAAATGGAAAGAGAATTGATCGAAATCGTTTGTTCTTTCATTCTATTCAAGAAAAGAGAGCAAGTCGCTATGGCTGTTATTTTGACGCGGTTCGATATTTGTATTTTTCCTGGATACGAAAGATGGCGACGAAAAAGAGAGTTTCTCTTTTGTTTTGGAAATAAAGAAAGAAAAGATTAAAGTGCTTCATTGGATAACAATCCTCAGTAACTAGAGTGCATTTCATCCTATTTCATCAATTTTTTATATTTTCAAAATTTTACTGTGAAGATTTTCTCAATGGAATGCATACATTTTTGTAGTACTAAGCATGTTTGGAGTTTTTCTATATGTATCGTAAAATTTATAACGAACAAACATCATTTATGTATTTCATTAATATTTTTATATCTTTAGGTGTGCATGCTTTGTCTTCGTAAAGATTCGTCAGCGTGGTCATATATAACTAACGCGCTGACCACGTAGCATATATAAATAATTTATACTTAATACATAATTATTATCAATTACAATACTTTGTTCAATATCTGCTGTGGTAATTATGCTTATAATTTTATTGTATCACTTATGTGTGTGTGTGTGTGTGTGTGTGTGTGTGTGTGTGTGTGTGTGTGTGTGTGTGTGTGTGTGTGTGTGTGTGTGTTATTGGATAAATAGCTTCAATTATAGATATAATTGTATCGACTGGCTCGTTATGATTACATTCAAAATTGCCATTTTTCTTTGAAAGTAAAACTGGTGGAATACAAACAATCCGCTAACCAATTGCGATATTATTATGAATGCATTTAAAGATGAGAATTATTAATATGAAATCTGTTTTTTTTAACATCTCTTTAAATACTTATTTCCCAAACATTTTCAAAAGAATACGATAGTCTTAAAGAAAACAACAATCAAGTCTAAATTCATAGAATTTAATTTGCAGTTTTAATTCATTAGCATTTAATCCAATTAAGTTTGTGAAGCTATTTAATAACGTAATATTTTACAGCAATTGAAATAAAAATGAATAACTACATAAATGCAATCAGGTTTCTATTATATATCTCACTAGGTGAATATTATATAATTGAAATATATATATATATATATATATATATATATATATATTTCAATTATATAATATTCACCTGGTGAGATATATAATATATATATATATCATCTTGCATCTCTTTATTACAGCCGTTTCATTAATGGGATGACAATTCTATGATTTTATATTTTCACAGAAATATTCTTTCATCAACTCAGATGTGATTTCTACCCGACGTTACCAACAAAAATATTTTTATACATTATAAACCTGGTGCGTTCCTTTGGGAAAAAGAAATTTCATCCCCACGTTGTTACAGGCCGGCCATCGTGGATATATATATATATATATATATATATATATATATATATATATATATATAGCATAAAATATAAATATATACGGCATAATCGCGTTGATACTGATTCTCGTCAGAACACCGAAGTTAAGCAACGTTGAACCTAGTTAGTACCAGATGGGTGACCGTTTAGGAATTCTATGCGCTGTATGTACTCCCCCGCTTATCTCGGCATTTGTTTCCAGTCGCCCTGTACAAACACTTCACTTGTCACTTGTATTTAACAATGCCAACTCAGGAGAGTGGTGGTTGGAGATTGTGCACATTCTGTCACAAAAATTTCACGCGCAGGCACCCCTACGTGGGTATCCATAGTCTGTCAAAACTGAAGGAGCCTGTAATCTTATTATTCTATTTTACTAAACGTACAAGTTTTTACAAAAAATATATAGTATGTTTATGAACATTCTAAAAAATGTTAGAATAATCATATACACCATACATATATAGGGACAATATGAAAATAAAATAAAGATAACGCTGTTTCAACATATTGACACGAAGTCAACACGTCTTCTTACGAGTAGAAATAAAATTCCATGTACACACATTTCATGTAAACTCTTTTTGAAAGGCTGCTGGTTATTTTAGCAGGTCGATTTTCAAAAGTCTCCTTTGTTCGATGTTAAAGTTGAAAACAAGCTATAAAGAAAATCTTTTTTTTTTTAAGTTTATATTATATAAAATATTGTGTGTGTGTGTGTGTGTGTGTGTGTGTGTGTGTGTGTGTGTGTGTGTGTGTGTGTTCGATTTATTTTCTGAGAATGAGAGAGAAAAAAAGCTTATTGCAAAAATAAAGACAGGACAGATTAGCCATGTGTGTTTAAGAAAATTGAAAATATGACATAATTTTACGAATTACTACGCATTGTTGTAATAACTATGCCCCCCACACGTGTGTGTGGGGGTGGGTGGAAATAATTATTATTTTAATTATATTTCACCTTTTATAAATACCGATCCTTTAATTTATGAAGCTCAATGTAATTACAGAGCATATAACAAATATATTGTTATAATATTTTCGCAAAGTCAAGACAACAAATATTGCGATTATGAAAACTGATAATTATGAAGTATTGATTTTATTGGTATATGAACATTACCGAAATTTTAATATATTAAACATTTTCGTTAAAAAATATCAAGATATATATATATATATATATATATATATATATATATATATATATATATATATATATATATATATATATGCGCACACACACATACAAGTGAAAATTTGAAATTAAATACTTTACGACAAATGTATTATTTGACAAAGAATACAAAAATTTAAAGTTTTTCCTTAATCCATGGTTTTTCAATAAATGGCTCATCTCACCAGAGGAAATAATGTTATAAGGGAATCATTTTGTGCTAAATAAATTAAATAAGAAATAAATAATTTATGAGGTTGGTGCAAAGATAATGTCGTTTCTTTTTTTAAATATTTAGTTGAACGTCAAAAAACATTATTTTTGCACCAACCTAATAATATTGCTCTATCTCGTATATAGAGTTTCTTTATCTAATTATGATTATCTTATAAATATTGATACTAATATTTATATGGACTTAAATTTTACAGTATTATACAAGCTGTAATCTGAAAGTATTCCAAAGTTCTTGTCAATTTATACACGCACATACATACGTACATGCATATGCACAAATATTTATATTCATAAAAAAAATTGGAAAGGTTTTGAAGGCGATACTAATGCAAGAAGATTAAAAAATTATATTTTATACGAAACAACGGCAAATATATAAAATTACAATATTAAAGAATTCAATAATTTTCAATAAAGAAATTACTAATAACTTATTTATCAACAGTGTATTTAATCAGAATGGTAGTGTGATATATATATCTATATATATGTGTGTGTGTGTGTGTGTGTTTGTGTGTACGAACCCCGGGATACGGTGGCCCTAGGATACGTTTTTTAAAAAGGTTACGATATGCTATACGATGTTTTACCGGCCCCTTGGTTGCGGTATTTGCCTCGCCTTACGGTTTTACTTATAATGTTATTTGATTATATATATATGTATTATATACTGTACTGTATTTTGTTACTAATTTTTAATGCCGTATCCCGGGGGTTTACTGTATGTAGGTCACGATGTCTGTCTGCACCTATGATGTATATACGTGGTGTCCTTGTCTCTGCAAGCAAACGGGAGATGCACATCGAGAGACACAGCAAACAAAGTCCCTGTAAAACACTGCCGAATAGGGAGCCCAAGTGGATCCCGTATTTCTATTTACTAAAAACCTTGTTATATTGGAAAAGAAAAAAGCAAAATGTTATAAATCTAATGATTTTATTAAATGCCAAAGGGTAATGGTAAGTTTATTATTGTTTTATTTAACTTATTCCGAATTAATTCGATATAATTTGCCAATATCTAAATTACTTATACGATGTCATGTCGCCGTGTTCTAGTTTAAGCGTCTATAACCTATCCGGCCATTTCCTTTCTCGCCTTTGTTGTATCACAATATTATTTCTTTTTGCGATTCAACATTTTTGAAAATTTAATATTTTCGTTCCTTTTTTAAAACTTAATTGTATTTGCAGATTGGAAATAGTTGTAAAAAGAAAGGTTTGAAAATATTTTTGTACGCATATTATAGATACGAAACAGTTTTTAATGTGTTTTTTTTGTTTTTGTTTGTTTTGTTAATCGTAATAATGGACGATGATAGAATTCACCTTAAAATCAAAACAAAATTTTCTGTGCAAATGTTAGCTTTCATCTGGTTATACTTATAAATACAAATTTATTTATTATAAAATGATGCGTCGTTATAAATCTTAGTGGTTATAATTAGTTTATAATATTCATCCTATAATCATTATAATAAAAGGTGTGGTTATAAATACTTATAATTAGGACTATGACAAGAGAATATTCTTTTATTTATTTTAGCTCTCGAGTATATATCAATTAATATCATATATTTTTAGATAGAGTTATGTGGTTCTCGATTGATTAACTGTACCTTATTGTGTCGGATATATACCAGCGAGTCAAAACAACGAAAAGAACATTCTCTTGTCATCAGCCTACTTATTATTTTATAATATTCATAGTCATAAATCCTATACTAAAGATTGTTATAATACAATGCGTATTTATAAATACTTATTATTGTGTTAATATTTTTAAACATGGCAATAGTTGTACCTATACAAACTATGATAATATCGTTACTTATAAATACTATTATAGCAGTTTTAGTTATGGTTATAATAATTGTATTTAATTAAATATACAAACATATATATATTATTATAGTATATACATATAACTAATAATATGGCATTAGTTATATGTACTATGACTATAGTAATACTTATAAATACTATAATATTAATAGAAATCTAATTTATAAAACTCACTATGTTGGTCTGTCTGTCTCCATATTTTCAAACTCTATTTCTTCCGAAACAAAAAGTCCCAGAGCGGCGCTAGGGGCTTCAAATGATTGGATTTTTTATGGACCGTTCTTTTATGGGTCTTTAGCCGGTTAAAATAGTTTTTAAGGGGTTAAAATTGAAAAAAAATCGTTAAATATTTTGTACATTCATCTTAGTTTATTTTTAATCAGCTGATATGCGTGTCACGTTGGTATAGTGGTAACGTCACCAGCTTTGAATGCTACAGTTTTGCTTTCGATTTTAGCTGATGGCACCCAAATACTTTTTTTTTTACTTTGGAAATCACAACTCTATAATATATACGAAATCTGAACAAATTAAAATATCATATTTAAGCGTATTTTACCACCGCCCGCTAGTATATACTATGTATGTTATAACTAAAATACCCAAATTATACCACGTGCTACTAATATCAAAATATTACTTGTAGTTTTAAATAGTCGCAATTAACAAGTTAATAAGTCACACACACACACGCGCGCGCGCGGTAAGTTGAAAAAGGTTTGCATTTTGTTTCATTTTTTTTTTAATTTCAAATAACTATTTCTAACATCCTTTAAAAAAACTTTTTGCTTGATAATAACTCCAAAATTTCTTCCATCAAATTAAACAAAAAAAAAAAATCTCAAATAACCATGTACAATAATATATATATATATATATATATATATATATATATATATATATATATATATATATATATATATATATATATAATGTATTTTATGTACAGAAAGTTGTTAGATGAGATAAGTAATTGGTACCGTCGGTTTCAAGCCCGATATTAGGACGGTTTCAGATATCCATATTAAGCTCTCTTCAGCCAATACTCATCGTATATAAATACGCTCTTATTTTTTTGATTTTTCTTTGAATTGAGCACTCTGTGGATTTCTTTTAAAAAAAAATCATGCATATATATACAATATATATATATATTAGTCATTTACTTGAAACATACTCAGATTGTATGTATCAATCGTAATGGATTAAAAATTCTTTCTCATAAAGTTAAACAAACAACAACAAAAAACTTTTTGCGCAATTCGAAGCAATATTGAATGAATACCTTTTGAACAGTAATAAACAACCAACTGAGAAAACTTGATATATGGAACTTAGAAAATTATTATACTACACACACACACATATCTATCTATAGATAGATAGAGAGAGAGAGAGGTAGAGAGAGAGAATGAATGAAAAAAAGTTATATTTCAAAATTCATGATGTTGACAATCTTATAATTTATTCCTTTAATTCAGTCGACTTATACAATTCTGGACAGCATCTGTTTCGCAGCGCAAAATCAATCACGTAATTATTATATCAATCAGTGAATCTATGATGCCTTTAACTCATCAGAAGAAATATCATATATATATATATATATATATATATATATATATAAATAAAATGTATGTATATATATATAATGTATGTGTGTATATATATATATATACACATTATATATATATACATCATATATATATATATATGTATATATATGATGTATATATATATATATGATGTATGTATATATATAATGTATATATATAATGTATGTATATATATATATATATATATATATTGCATTTGAAAGTCTGAATTGTTTATATATATATGATTGATACATAAACATGTATCGATGAGGATTCCAAATAATTTATATACATGGATCTTTGTACACGGATATAACTATTTCTTTTCTATACATTTAGTAAAGATAGTATCTGTATTATGAATGAACATGTGTAGGTTTTGTACTCAATTTCTTTTGCATATCATCAGAATTTATTTGGGTGTAGTAGTAGAAGTAGTATAAATATTAGGAGTCATGCAGTAGCAGTTGTAATAATAGTCCTACTTCATAAAAAAAAAACAAAAACAAACCAAAAGCAAACAGAAGTACAGCTCAGTGGTAATTAGAATTTAAATAAAAGAGGCCGGTTGTGTGTGTGTGTGTGTGTGTGTGTGTGTGTGTGTGTGTGTGTGTGTGTGTGTGTGTGTGTGTGTGTGTGTGTGTGTGTGTGTTGCTGAGATGCTTTTAGTGGTTGGCCTATGTTTATTTCGCTCCCACATTTATGGTAGACTTGATTCCCATTGGAAAATAGTATATTTGTGTGACGTACTCAAAAACGATAAAAGCAAGTTTTGTAAACAACATGGCGACGACGAGGCCAGCAAAGACGCGCGCACACACACACACACACACACACACACACACACACACACACACACGTACACACATACACGCACACACATACACGAAATAGTAAGCCTGGCGTATTGTTTTATCAATAAGTGATACTTTATGATAATGAATATATTTAGCACATTTGAGCTCGGATTCGAATGTTTGAATCTGAACAACTGAGCTTGCAAACCCATAAAAAAAATAAAAGGCTTAGGGCAAAATCACAAAATAAATCTATTTATACAACGAGATAAAGAGTATTACTACTTATGGACATATTTGCTTTTTGACTCTAATGGTCTATACGAAGTTCCATCGCTATTTCTATTAATGAAACAAAAATTAATTCAAACAATTAATATGAGATTTTTAGCATGTTTTTGTCGTATTAAAATATAGAAAGGAAGTTTTCAGAAATAAACGTTCATCAACCCATCTTTATAACATCAATAATAATACTACTACTACTACTACTACTACTACTAATAATAATAGTAATAATAAACACCACTAGAAAACTGATTAATTACATAATTGTAAGTTGCCCCCCCCCTTTTTATTCCTAATAACCATCAACTGATGCCGCACAATATAAATGAAGAGGATCAAGAAGGATGGAAAGACAGAGGAGAGAAAGCACTAACCAGACCTCCGCTGGATGAGTGCAAGAAGGACCAGGAACTTAGGGAACCTTATTGCCATCCATATCCCAGAAAATACCAATAGTCGCTACCAATGAGAAATCAATGGCAGACGACAGTTGCGATAACGCAAATTAATTTGTAAATGATGTCGAAAGAGGTGGAGAGTACTGAAAATCTGAGGAGGCTTGTTGTCACTCAGACTCTAGGGAACATCACAGACTGTTTTCAAAGAAAATGGCCTGTGTGAAAGCTCCTAGTGAGTAATAATACAGTAAGTCTAGGTAACTTGCCATATATTTTCATAACTTACAATGTGTAATCCTGACGCGTCTTTATGAGAATGAAACGCAGAAAATTCTGTTTAATTATAAATGGTTATGTATATTATTAACTCTCTACCTAGCTCTATTCATGTATTCAGTATTGTTGAAGTAAACACTGAAAATCGATATGTAATTATATGTGTGTTCACATAAAATTATATATATATATATATATATATATATATATATATATATATATATATATATATACTGAATAAATGACAAAAGCTATATTCCAAATTTCATGGTGTTGGCCATCTTACAATTTATTCCTTTAATCCAGTTAACATTCTCAATTCTTGACAGTATCAGTTTCGTAGCACGAAATCATTCACACAATATTATATCAATCAGCAACTCTATTTTGTCCCTAACTCATCAGAAAAACTACTACATAGAACATTTATGGCAGTATATATCTAAAGTAATACGAATATGTGGGTTTTAGTGATTTTATTCCTAAGTTCAAAATGGCGTAATATAAGCAGCCTATAAGGTATTTGCAGCTTTCATAAAATCCAAAATCATTTTATTTTATTTTACTGGATTGGTTGTTGATATTTCTTTTGATGAGTTAAGGGCAAAATAGATTCACTGATTGATATAGTGATTAAGTGATTGATTTTGTGCTACGAAAAAGATACCGTCAAGAATTGCAAATGTCACCTGAATTAAAAGAAATAAATTGAAAGATGGTCAACATCATGAAATTTGGAATATATACTTTTGTCATTTATTTATTATATGCTCTGTAATTACATTGAGCTTCTTAAATAAGGATTGGTGTATATCAAAAGCGACATATAAGTAAATAAAGAATATTTTCAAAGAAATATTATATATATATATATATATAATGTATGTGTGTATATATATACACACATTATATATATATAATATATATATTATATATATGTGTATATATATCCATTATATATGTGTATATATCCATTATATATGTGTATATATCCATTATATATGTGTATATATATACATTATATATGTGTATATATATACATTATATATGTATATATATATACATTATATATGTATATATATATACATTATATATGTATGCATATATACGTTATATATGTATGTATATATACATACGTTATATATGCATGTATATATATACATTATATATGTATGTATATATATACATTATATATGTATGTATATATATATACATTATATATGTATATATACCTCATATATATATGCATTATATATGAAAATATATATAACATATATGTATGACAAGACATTGCAATCATATATATATATATATATATATATATATATATATATATATATATATATATATATATATATATACACGCATTTATCAGGCGACCTCTTTCCCCAACTAAAAATCTTAAGCTACGAAATACACACATAGACACACGTGACTGACTGTGTGTGTATATATATATATATTTTTTTTGTGTAATTATTTTTTATCTTTTAAGTTTCCTACAATATATGTGTGTGTATATACATTTATCAGTTGTTTTCATTTAATTAAATTGGGTTATAGCCCCCCCCCAGTTCGTTGAGGGTTTGGATTGGGGGTAATTGTTTATGCTGAATTTATCTCCTGAGTATAATTTCCATTTTGAGTTGGGCGTGGTTAGACAGGGTGGGTAAGGCTCACCTAAAAGTGCGTTTAACATCTTTTTTTTTCTTCCTCATCTTTCCGCCTTATATATATATATATATATATATATATATATATATATATATATATATATATATATATATATATATATATATCCCTGTGTGCGTGTTTATCAGTCGTTGTATTGAGATTTTATATTCCCGATCACAAGTATCGTTCGTAAATGTGATCTGCACACCGCGAGATAAAACTCCTCGGCAACTGCAGTAAATACGATTGTAATGTCTATATTATATTTTGTCTTCATTCATAATAGTTTTTAATTCGCGAAAGAAAACAAACGAATATCGTTTTAATATTAAAAAAAATTATGTATTATTTAGAGATGACTTCCAAAATAGATATCATTTTGAATTCTTACAGGTTTAAGACATCTATTAACACCACATCGTGTTTTTGTTTATTTAATATATATATATATATATACATATATATATATACATATATATATATATATATATATATATATACATATATATATATATATATACATATATATATATATATATATATATATATATATATATATATATAACGTGTGTGTGTGTGATTTCAAAATCTAGTGTTTTGTTACAGAATAAAATATATTTATATTATATTAAATGTAATTTTTTTAAATCTTAATAAAAAATATAGTGTGCTCTTCTTTTATTGAGCACTCTTAATAACCTCTTTAAATTCATTATTATTACTTTTGAATACCTTTAACTTTACTTTTCTTCAGTCGTCTTCAGGCAGTTTTTAATTACTGTTTCGTTTAAAATATGGATGCTTCAGTTTAAATTCCATTTAAATTATTTGAAAGAGGGAAGCGTCTCGTGTGTAAATTCTTCATTATTTCAAGCAATTTGAAAACGTTTTTTAAAGCTAGTCTTAAGCTGGCCTAATAGTTATCGTACTACATTCACTATTTTTAGGGTTTTGTTTCGATCTCACCCCGGGTATTTTTTTTTGTTTACTTATGAGAAATGAACTCTTTAGAAAAAAAAGACATAATACTCGTATGCACATGTTCCAGTTTCTTTACGAATTAAAATATAATATTTATGCATTTTTTACGACCAGACAAGTTCGGGTGACCTGCTAGCAATATATATATATATATATATATATATATATATATATATATATATATATATATATATATATATATATATATATATATATATATATATAGTATCACAATCATATTTTTTTAATAAATAGTAACTAGTCACTCTCTATATTATTATAATTGTGACACGCCTTCATATCTATTTGTGTCTTTCTTATACAAAATATCTTCGATAAGGATTATTAAATTTTTATTCACTATGAATGTAATAATGATTTCATGGAAATTGCTCCAGACAAGGCATGAAGCCACTTGATGAAAATTATTCATTTTCTTTTCTTTTTTTTTTAAATAATAATTCGATTCTATAAATATTTGAATAAACAAACGATTTAATAATAAAATTTACATTTCAAATTTCTATTTGTATTTCGATTTTTGTAGTTACAATTAGAATTCGAACTTAGTGTTTATTTATCAGTTACGCATATGCGAGAAAAGAAAATACAAACACACGAGATAGAGTATTATATTATTAATATAGAGTATGATAAACTGCAAAAGTCATCATTTGCAGGCTATATCCGTGAGTAATTAATTTCGTTTGGCTTTTTTCGTAAACAAACCTGCCAATTTAATGTTTTGGTAATAGTTGAAAAAAAAAAAAAAATATTTTGTGAGACTTTGAAAAGGCTTCACACGAAATTATCCCCCTTATATTTTTTCGAATATCAATTTCTAAGCCAAACCCCAAGTTTACTTTAAAATAAGAAAAATAAAACATATTCATTAACTTCCATAATAAATAAAAACAACACTTCAGACCAGTGGAAAAAAGCAGCAGTATTAGCAGCAGCAGCAGTAACAATAAATGTATATTTAAGACTAATAGTGAAAAAAACCCAAACATTTTAGTATTGCGAGAATTCTATAGAAATGAAATAAACTAATTTGAGAATTCTATAGAAATGAAATAAACTAATTTTGCTATCGCAACCTAATTTACATATGGGTAAACAGCGAAACGTACAATGGCGACGACACACATTTTTTTTTTATATATAAGTTTTTCATTCATTGTGAAAGAAAATCTACAATCCTTAGTGACATTCTTCTTATTAAAATAGTTATACACAGATGCGCGTACGTTTCAACAATATCCAGGGCAAAATTGTATATTACACACATACACTATACAATGTGTAATCCAACGACATTCTAGTATTTCATCATATATATATATATATATATATATATATATATATATATTATGAAATGCTAGAATGTCGTTGGATTACAGATTGTATAATACCGTAAACCTAAAATCCAAATAAACATAAATATCAATATTTATAAAACAATCGCAAGCAGATAAAGAAAGCTCAATATACGAGATAGAGCAATGATATAAATGGAAATTCTGAATTAAATTCTGTAGAATTACAGCAAACATTTTGTTGTAATTCTACAGAATTTAATTCAGAATTTCTATTTACACACGCACACACACTCACACATATGGGAACAAAAATTTAAAAAGGATATAATATTTTACGTATAGATTTTAAGTATTTACTTCAACAGTGCTCAATGTGTTAATAGAGCAAGGTAGTATGTTAAAGAATATAAATATGTTGTCGCATAGAATTAATGTAACATAAATTCCACGCAATAGCCTGACGAATCCTCACGAGTATGTAACGCAGAAAAGTCTGTGTAGCTCAATCGCTATATATATATTTTCATAACGTACTAATATATGTGTTGTGTGGGGATGTAAACTCGTTTGTTTGTGCGTGATTCTGGCTGAAAGTCCCAAGCTAGAATACATATTTATTAATGGCGCATGGTTGTATCACGCTTTTTTGGATAAATTAAATTTATTGAACGAAAGATTTTGTAAATTATGCAACAATAAATAGACGAAAAAATATTCAGTGTAAAAAATTCCGGCCGACAAAATACAAATATTTAAAGTCTTTAAGGTTTCCTATATTTTTATTTTGATGATATTTTTAATATGATAAAATATAAACATTATTCAAATCACTAAATTTGTAACGGATTAACACACAATATATCTTGAATGACGCCATTGCTGGAAGAATGGAAATTGTTTAAGAGCTGCTTTCTAATATTAATGAGATAATTATTTCATTATTGTTTTATTACAACGTCAAGAAGATAATTGCATATTTTGTATTACTATTCGGACTACTGTTCTCATAGTGATTTTTTATCTTTTTAACGTTTCGCCGTTTCGGTCGAAGTAACCGCTGCTAATCTTCTTCGGATACATCTTTTTGAACGTGAGAAATTTTATTTATTAGAATACAGTACAAAACGATAGCCCTATAAGATGGTCGGAAGTTATATAGTTGTAAACAACATCCACGACAATATAAAGGGTTAATAATAAAACTATGCAGCTTATCAATTCTCAACTAAACAAAGTCCGGCAATGTTTAAGAAACGCGGTAAAATTATGGTTTTATGCTTTTTTGCTAAATATTATTTATATTTTTATCAATATTAAATATTATAAATTTATATCATTATCAAAATATATATTATTGTTTATATTTTTTATTAATATTTAATATTATAAAATTATATCATTGTTAACAGATATTAATTTATATTCTAATGAATAAATATTATTTTATATCATTATAATTAGAAATTTATATTTTTATTAGTAAATATTAATCAATATTAGTTAATATTAATTCATATCATTGTTGATGAATACTATTTATATCATTATAAATAAACATAATTTATTTATTCTTAATAGATATAAATAATAATATAAATTAATAATAAATAGTTTAAATTTATATCATTATTGACAGATATCATCTATATCTCTTTTTTTTTACACGGTGGTCACCACTTATCAAGGCCCGGAAGCTACTCAGGGATAAGGGTTATTGTAAGTACAGTACGTTAATGTGGAGATTTGATGAAGTGTTTACTTAAGGGGGCGGTTCATTAAGAATTTGTTTATGTTGGACTTGAAGACATCCAAGTTGTAGTCAGGTGGGAAGCAGGCAGACGGAACAGAGTTCCACAGGCGTGCAGTTCTAAGAAAGAAGCTTTGTTGATGGAATCCACGTTTTGATTTAGGCACAGATAAAGAGTGGGGAAATATAATATATATAATAATAGATTTTAATCAATATTATTATTAAATATTGTTTATTAATATCATTATTAATAGATATTATCTATTTATAATAATATATTTATTTATTATAATGTATAATTTATTTATATGATTATTATTATCAAATATTAATTTTATCATTTTTATATTTTTATTAATAGATATTATCAGTTTATATTTTATTAACAGTTATTGTTTATATTTTATTAGTAAATAATATTAATCTATAAAACCATTATTATTAAATGTTATTACCTTATATACACATTATTATTACATATCATTAATTCATATCATTTTTAATAGCTAGTTTTTGTTTATATTCTAGAAACAATTATTAATTTATAATTACTTATTATAAATATGTATCATAATAGATATTTATAATTCACATTTTATATATAGATGATATATCATTATAAATAAATATTATTAATTTATATTATATATAAATATATACAAATATTTTATAATGATATTATTAATTTATATCATTATTAATAGATAGTATTTATTTATACTTATATTAATCGATATTATAAATTTGTATAATTATTTAATATTAATTTATATCAATAATAGATATTTTTTTTATATTTTCCACAAGATGATATTAATTTATAATATTGATGAATATTTATTTATATTAATTGGTATTATTAATTTTTATTATCATTAGTAGATATTAATTTATTATTTTAACAAATATTATTAATTTATATTTTTTATTAATAAATATTATTTATTTATATTTTATTAATAAGTATTTTTAAATGAGAACACATTTGGAGTTTTAATTCGAGTTTCCTTTTTAGATAAACATGAGATCGGTTTAAACTGAGAGGCTATTTTGTTTTAGTTTAGCGTATTCACATAATAGTGACGCATTTTGATGCGTGTTTGCATACAGAGACAAAATGTCTACTAAAAAATGGACAATAACAAAAACAATAAAAGAAATAGTTAAAGTCATTAGTTAAACCAACTACACAACAATAATTACGACCCAATTTTATGAACATTTAAATCCAATCTATTTTAGCATTTGAATAAACCAAATAGTTAATTTCTATGTAAATAAAATAAAATACATTTACAATTATGTATATATGTATACACATACATATATATATATGTATGTATATATATATATATGTATGTGTGTGTATAGATTAAAAACATTTTATATCACAATTATTCTGATATTTTATAACTATCTTTTTTTTTAATAAAAATCAGATAGTAAATAAACTTATTTGAATTTTAAAATTAAAAAATATTTTCGTATTCCATAATATATTTTTTACATCAAACATTATAATAACTTCGAAATTAAGCTAAAATTGCTAGAAGTTTATTCACAACCGTAGTCGCGTACTCTGCGTTTTTTTAATTATTATTTTATAAAAGATAGAATAAGCAGAATTAATTTCATTTAAAGTTGTTTTTAATTTTGTCATAAAATTAATTCGACATTACTAAATAAAATCTATTTTTAGTGTTTTTGTTGGTTTTAAGAAAACTCACTTTTTGTAAAAACTGCGTGTAGATTACAATTTTATAATCTAAATATAATATTGGGTGGAAAACGAAACATTTTATTTTATTAAGAGTATGTAAAATAATTTAAAAAAATATCGTCCATCGTTCGGTCGAATCATTTTTGTTGACAGTTTTTCATTCGTTTATTTTAGCGGTCGTTCACTTACAAAATACACGCATGATACGTACGGGAACACAATTTTAAGCATCCTTCAGATTCTTTTGTAATTTTAGGAACTATCTGCTTGCTGTAGAATGAGGACTGGATTAGAATATATATATATATATATATATATATATATATATATATATATATATATATATATATATATATATATATATATATATATATATATATACCTGTGTGTTGTTGTAGTTATTATATTACTACCCTAGGTTGCATGAGAGTCGTTTTACTTATATATTTTTTACTGAATGTTTTTTTTTATTAAATAATTTATTTTAATGTTATGTTTTATTATTCATTTGTTTTAATGTTATTTATCTCTTTTTTTTTAAATAGAATTTTGAAAGTTAAATCGTATTATCATTTTATCGTTTTCTCATTAAATTATTATTTGGATCAAAATTGTCATATAAAAAAGAACTAATTTTCTTAAGGCAACGTTTTTTTAATCTCTCTTTATAAAAAATATTTCATGTCCCAAAACGTATTAATTCATGGGGATTTATTAAAAAAAAAAATGAGGCCAGAAATGACTTTCTATTCGACAACTTAAATGCTTCCAAACTTCTTTTACATTTCGAAGAGTCACAATATAATTAATTTTATTCTCTTGTTTTTCTAAATGAAACAAAAGATTAAAATGACCGGCTTGCTAATGGAGAAACCCAAATGCATTCTAGTGAATTTAATTTCATAAAGTATTTTTAAATGCTTTCTTGCGTACGTTTTAATATTTTACAATATTGCATTTTGGAGTTCAATAAATAATTAATCATGAGTATATATATATATATATATATATATATATATATATATATATATATATATATATATATATTACTTAATTACAAATAAATTGTATGTAAGTTAGGTCGAGACGAGAAATTCCACATAGACATGCAGGATGTGGTCACACAATTGTATTAATAAAATTATTAGTGGAGGGTATATACCGCATATCAAATGATAAAAAAACTATTTTTGTCTTGCTTAGTCCAATGGTGGCTATCAAAGAAAACGGCTCGTATCTTCTTTCTTATTTTTATAAAACGCTGTTGGTCACACACACACGCGCGCACACACACACACACACATACACACACACACACACACACACACACACACAAACACAATATGATGACCTAGATATAAAAATGAACACAGAGTCAATTCATTTGATGAAAAAGTCTATATTTTTAGTATATCCGTAATTTTTAATTGTTTCTAAACTTAGAAACATGAGACAAACCCCCTTCCTCTTCTATTTCGACTTCGTCTGTTCACCTCGACAAAACGTTTGCCAGTCGATGTCAGCCATCTTAATTTTTTGTCAGTTGAA
The DNA here is from genome assembly GCF_053919585.1 of Euprymna scolopes. Classification (NCBI taxonomy): domain Eukaryota; kingdom Metazoa; phylum Mollusca; class Cephalopoda; order Sepiida; family Sepiolidae; genus Euprymna; species Euprymna scolopes. The sequence continues at coordinate 7,509,804 of NC_136499.1, forward strand.
GATTTTTATTTGTTTCTTCCTTTTTACTGTGTGCGCTTAAATTTCGAACTTAATAAACTTTTCAACAATCTTCAAACATTTGGCGTCGTCCCTAGCAAACAAGAGAATAAATTATCCTTTTACATATATTTATTTTCAGCAGACATATTAATATTTAAATTCAACCCAGCACAAACAAGAAGATATAGATGGAGCAGTTGCGTTATTTTCGAAAATGTGTCGATTAATTTGTTTTTTATTTTTAATTCTTATTTTTAATCGTAAAACTATCACCGACAACATAATGGTATCGTTTGTTACTTTTTTTTATTTGTAAAAATAGGTTAAATTTCCAGATATTTTAAAATCTAGGTCAAAATAAATGTTCCGATTTTGTTCTCGTAGATTTCGCCATTATAACCAACACTGAAGATGCAGCTTTATTTGGAGTTTGTTTACAAAGTAAATATATTTCGATAAATGTAATTCCGCAAATTGACAAATACATTATTTTTAATCCGAATTGAATAAAAACAAACACGTAATTAACTAAGCAAGAAGCGACTAAGAGTTTATTGCAGTAGGATGAATAGACATTTTTGTAGCAGTAGCGCTTTTGGCGATAAAGTCGAGTTGGACTGTTAGCGTTTACAATTCTGTGCTGGAGACTATTTAAAAATGGACTAATTTTAGATAAGTACATTTTTTTTATAAATGTACTAACCCTAGATTGGTATGTTTCAATGGTGTGTTAAAATAGAGTCGATTAATCGTTTTTAGCTAAAACAATAAAAACAATATTACATTTTGTTATGTCGAAAATAGTAATACATCCAAAAATTACGAAAATTCATCAAGTAGAACAACTGCTAATATGTTTTTAGTAAAAATAAAAAAAAAACGTTTATCGCTATAGAGTACAAATATCGGTGTAATCTATATTTTGCGTTCATGTGTGTGAACTCTTTATTCTCTAATTTATTACATTTAAGAAAAATGCAATTTTACCCAATTTTCCGTAAAAATTACTTAACTATAAATAACTTTCTACTCCAAGGATTTTCGTAATATTTTGAATATATTACTATTTTCGACATGAAAATTTAGTACGTACTATTTGTTTTACAGTACAATTTAATACGTAATATTTGTTTGACATTAAAAGAAAAATCGATCTGTTGACTTTGTGCCGAATCTAATTTAATGGATTTATGAAATATAGCATTTTTAGAAAGAAATGAAAATTTTCAAAATAATGACGCCTATTAGAAATAAATGTCTTTATAAAGTATATGCTTTCTTTCGGTCATTTTTTTGTTGTTGTTTCTTTATTTGGTTTAATTGTAGTAATATCTTATTCATTTCGCTTGATATATTAATAATGCAGTCTTGTTCCGATATAAGTACTCTGTCTCTGCAGTTTACTGATTGTGCTGAAATAATAACGTTATTATTAAGATAAAGTGTGTGTGTGTGGGGGGGGGTGAATTTGTTAACCATTCTGTACTTTTACCTAATAATTTAATAAACAAAAATCCGCAAAAAAAAAAAAAAAAAAATTGAATTCATCTTGAAAATTCCACCTAAAAATAGCAAAAAGTACGAACATTCTAATGAAATTGTTGACGTAAATAAAATCAAACATTTGAGGTAAATATGTCGTAGGTTATGGCCATTTTATTTGCAATAACTTATCAATAAATTATCGACTTACATATGTAAATGTAATTTTGTTGAAATTCGTTTCTTGTATGATAACATTTGTAAACATATAAAAAGAAATATATAGAACATTAAAACAATTCATTTCTCATAATGAAACCCAGACGGCAGATTTTGCTCACATAAAAAAACGACCAACATCCTTTCATATAATAAAAAAAAACACGGACTTATTACTGCTTGTTCGTGTCTCGTATGTTTAGATAGATCTTCCATATAAGTATGCAACAATATGTTTCTGACAAACGGATATACAGTAAAACTGCAGTAAAATGATAAGAACAGAATATATATATATATAATAGTTTATATGCGTTGTATTTTAAATATTACACAGAGTATATTGACGGTCGTACAAAGCGGCTGACAATCATGTTTAAATGGAAACTTTCTCTATTTCAATACGTCAAAAACTTAGAAGCACAAAATGCATGAACACACGTGCACATATATATTTCATTATTATTTTTAATACATATATGTATATTATAAAGTTTATATAATTGCAATATTTAAGCAAGATATGTCGCAAGGTCTTTAGAGAAAAGACGGCTCCCGAAAAAGAAGCATATATATTGAATGGTATATAGAATATATATATATATATATATATATATATATATATATATATATATTGAATGGTATATATATATATATATATATATATATATATATATATATATATATATATATATATATATATATTGAATGGTATATATATATATATATATATATTGAATGGTATATATATATATATT
>NC_136499.1:7514762-7517262 GCF_053919585.1 Euprymna scolopes
AAGGTTTTAGGTAAAGAAACAAGGTTTTAGATAAAGAAACTAGGTTTTAGGTAAAGAAACAAGGTTTTAGGTAAAGAAACAAGGTTTTAGGTAAAGAAACAAGGTTTTAGGTAAAGAAACTAGGTTTTAGGTAAAGAAACAAGGTTTTAGGTAAAGAAACAAGGTTTTAGGTAAAGAAACAAGGTTTTAGGTAAAGAAACTAGGAAGTTTATTTGTGAATTGCCGATATTTGTTGAACCTTTCATTATATGATATTACGAAGAGGGGAGTCAATCGCAGATGTCCTTCTTATTAAAACCGATACGCAAATTGAGATAACAGAATAATTTCATAGCACTTATTTACGTGCAAAAAAACTAAGCAAGGTATTTCAGCGAACGTTAACATCAGTTGCAGCTGACTGAAGTATTAGTATCGTTTGTAATACAAGGTCTCCCCAAACATTGCCGTCATTTTAAATGTGAACATCTCAGAAACAACTCAGTATATCTCGAGGAAACTGCACAAACTTTATGCGTGACAGAAATTTTATTAACATTTCAAAGAAAAAGAAGATTTGTGGATTCTATGACCGATTTCATAATTTTCAAAAATGCTCAATATAAGCGCCGTCTGTTACTTTACACACGTCAAGTCGGTAATCAGACTCTTGCCAAACACGCTGCAGCATGCCTTTGGTAACATTCTTCAGTGCGACAGTGCTTCTCTGCTACAGTTCTTCAACGTTAGCAGGAAGAGAGGATTCCTTTGAGAAATTACGTCATTTTTTTGGAACACTCTGTACAATCAAAAATTGATTTAACATTACGATACGTATGCTAAGTTCAAACCGTTGTAGTAGAAACGAGATTTTAATTTTGTTTTCAAAAAAATTATATTTCAAAGTAATATACATATGTAATATATATATATATATATATATATATATTATATATATTATATATATTATATATAATTATATATATATCTATATTATATATATATATCTATATATATTACATATATATCTATATATATTATATATCTATATATATATTATATATCTATATATATATATTATATATCTATATATATATATTATATATTATATATATTACATATATTATATTATATATTATATATATTATATTATATATTATATATATATTATATTATATATATTATATATATATTATATATTATATTATATATTATATATAATATTATATATATATTATATTATATATTATATTATATATAATATTATATATTATATTATATATTATATTATATATATATTATATTATATATTATATTATATATAATATTATATATATATTATATTATATATTATATTATATATATATTATATTATATATATTATATATTATATTATATATATATATTATATATATTATATATAATATTATATATATATATTATATATATTATATATAATATTATATATTATATTATATATATATATTATATATATTATATATAATATTATATATATATATTATATATATTATATATAATATTATATATATATTATATATTATATATTATATTATATATACATTATATATTATATTATATATTATATTATATATATATTATATATTATATTATATATATATATATTATATATTATATATAATATTATAGATATATATTATATATATTATATATAATATTATATATTATATATTATATTATATATATTATATATATTATATATATATTATATTATATATATTATATATATATTATATTATATATATTATATGTATATATATTATATTATATATTATATTATATATATTATATATATATTATATGTATATATTATATTATATATATTGTATGTATATATTATATATATATATTATATATATATTATATATATTATATATATATTATATGTATATATATTATATATATATTATATGTATATATATTATATATATATTATATATATATATATTATATATATTATATATATACATATATATGTATATATATTATATATGTATATGTATATATATTATATATGTATATACATATCAGACTCTTGCCAAACACGCTGCAGCATGCCTTTGGTAACATTCTTCAGTGCGACAATAATATATATAATATATATCTATAATATAGAGTCTGATATGTATATATATTATATATGTATATATATTATATATGTATATATATATTATATATGTATATATATTGTATATGTATATATATTATATATGTATATATACTGTATATGTGTATATATTATATATGTATATATATTATATATGTATATATATTATATATGTGTATATATTATATATGTGTATATATTATATATGTGTATATATTATATATGTATATATATATATATATAAATAAATATACCATATGTATGATTTATTTGTTGTGTCCAAATATTTGTTTATGTTATCTATATATTTGCAAGCACACCAAGCATCAACAGCAACTGTCTTGAAGTATTAGTCATATTCGTAAAAATTATTAA
>NC_136499.1:7522262-7549762 GCF_053919585.1 Euprymna scolopes
TTTTTTTTTTTATGTATTACTATTTTCGACATGGCAATTAAGAAAGTACTGTTGTTTTCGCTTAAAACCGCATATTTAAAAAAAAAATCGATTTGTCGACTATTTTAAGAACTCGATTTTCTTAACAAAAGATATCGTAATGTGGACGTGTTTTTCTTTTTCTTTTTTTTTTTCATTACAGTACCTTTTATGCCCCGTCAAAGATGCCGCGCCGCGGCTAACAGTGTAAAAATGGTACGTACTTTGAAATCGTAGAATTAATATGTATATATTGCGAAATAAAATGAGTACGCGTACGTGTGTGTGTGTGTGCGCGCGCACGCGCGGACAACCGAAAGGTGCGTGCATGTGCGCGGAGGAAATTCCAGGTTCTGAAGCGGAGAATGGAGTGAAGGGGAGGGGGGCAGATAAGGTGCAAGAGAGAGAGAGAGAGAGAGAGAGAAAAAAAAAAGGAAGGAAAAGAAAATAGATCTGCGATAGGGAAAGGGACTAATTAATTTTAGTGGGAGTGATTTTCGCTGAGATAGGAGAGCAGAGACCAATCAGTTTGGAATCGGCGCACGACGAGAGCTATTTTGCCGTTGGGTTGAAGGAAGGAAGAGAAAAACGAGGAATACAACTATTTTTCTGTCCGTCGAATGTTTAATTTGAACAAAGTCGATATAGGATACATAACACATACACACACACATTTAAGGTGTGTATATATATATATATATATATATATATATAGTAAAACTGGTAATTAGTAAAAACCTGAAGAAAGTGCTCAATACTATTGCAGAGCAAATATGTGTTTTATTTTTTATTGCAGTTTTATCTGTTTGGTTACATATGTTTCGGATGTTGGACCATGTTTACGATCCAACAGCCTCGTCAGACATGTCTGAAACTTATGTAGCCAAACCGATAAAACGGTAATAAAAGAATAAAACACACACACACACACACACACACACACACACACACACACACACACACACACACACACACATATATATTATATATACCCAAAGTATAAGGTAAAATTATTTTTAAACAGATCATTTACGTAGTCTTAAAAAAATGCAACGTCAATAACCAATCTGTGTACGATTGTTTCTGATACGATACAAATTTTTATTGAAATAAAATCTCGTATTCAGTTCATAGAAAAAAAAATGTCAACATATGATCATGAGTAAAGTGAGGATAGCCAACGTTTATACCGCAAACCATGAAGTTGATAAATTATAGAAAGATAAATACAATTTACCCAAAAAATTGGCCGTATCAAAGCAAGTTCCCTTATTAAAAAAAAGGCCATATATTTTTAATACATACACACACATGCAGTCACATGCACACACACATATATAATTAATCAAATATTAAATAAGTTTATATATATATGCATATATATATATAATTTAATATATTTATGAATATATTTTTATTATATATATATGTATATTTAATATATATATATATGCAATTTATATATATTTATTTTATATATGTGAATATTCAATACATATATGCATATATTTAATATATATATTTAATATATATGCAATTTATATATATTTATTTTATATATGTGAATATTTAATACATATATGCATATATTTAGTATATATATATAATACATATTTAATATATGCATATATTATATATATGTTTACTACATATATGCTGTACGTATATGTAGTTAATATATATATATGCATATGTAATATATTAATATTATATATATATATACATATATAAACTTATCATTTATATTTTACATATACTTAATACATAGTAATATATATATTAATTTTTCTAATATATATATATATATATATATATATATATATATATATATATATATTAAATGTTTAAATACACTCGAATATATATTTTATACAAACATATTAATGAGCCGACATGTTTTTTTCGAAGTTTAAAATGTATTTTCTTCTTTTAGAAAAAATAACTTCGAAATTTTACGAGCTTGAAATCCGCAAATGTATTTAGGGCCCGGAACGCTATCCGAACTTTAAGTTAATGATGTTGATGGATATGAACCATGTATTCGTCCTACTCATCGACAAGCACATCTAACCTTAACAAGCGTTAAAACATTATTAGTCATCTCTCGTCGAGTAATTATTTAAACGGATGTACGAACATAACTGATGTTTAAAAAATAAATTTGAAATCCTTAAACGAAATGAACGTACTTGTTTATTTTCTCGCGAACTTGCAATAACATTTTTACAATAATAAAATGTCGACTTGAAATAAACATGTTATGAGCGTTTTTCATCAATTATTTCATTTAGTTATTCATTCTAAATTATTACTATTATTTATTTATTCAATTTATTTATTTTAATAAAATCAAATAAGCAAAGATCCAGAGATTTCTTTTAAATCTACAATTTACATCAACAAACACGATAATTTTGTCGGTTTTCACTAAATTCGCAAATTGTGCCTGAGACATATTTTCTTCAAGTAAAAATAAAGGGTTTTTTTTTATTAAATTTTTTTCATGAATATCATATTTATTAAAATAATATTCAAATAAAATAAATAATTTACTCGATTCATATAAAAAAAAAATAATTGACCGAATACCGTTAAAGAACGTAGAATACGCGACTACGGTTGTAAATAAAATTCTAGCAATTTTTATTTCATTTCGCAGTGATCATTATAATGTTTCGTGTAAAAAAATATAATGGAATACGAAAATATATTTTTAATTTTAAAATTCAAGTAAGTTTATTTACACTTTGATGTTAATAAGAATAATATTATTACAAAATATCAGAATAATTGTGAATATATATATGTGATATAAAGTGTTTTTAATCTATATATGCCTCCACATATATGTGTACACACACACATATATATATATATGTGTGTGTGTGTGTGTATGTATGCGTATGAGATGTATTTTATTTTATTTACAGTTAAAATATTTTGTTTCGAATTTTAAAATAGTTAGATTGGATTTAAATGTTAATAAAACCAGATCGTTTTCATTGTTAGCGTTATTAATTAAACTACTTACTTTAACTATTTGTTTTATTGTGTTTTATATATATATATATATATATATATATATATATATATATATATATATATATATATATATATATATATATATATATATATATGAGATGTAGACATATGTGTATGAAATGAGCGTTGATTAATTATAAGACATTCTTAATCTTTTTTTATTCGTCCGACTCTGGCCGTCTTCATTTTATTTAAAAACAAAAATGCTTGCTCTCCGTACTGAATGTCTTTAAAAAAAAATTGCTATTGTCTTTGTTATTTCGTGATAGCATATAACACCAATATTCATAAATTAATAAAACGACAGAAAAAAGAAAACGAAAAAGAAAACAGAAAAAAAACAAAAAAAAACGCGTTTTTCATTTTTCGTGTAAAAAAAAAAAAAAAGAGAAAGCCACTTCTTTTCTTGTTCTGATTAAAAAGCAAATTTTAACGCCAGCTTTCCTTCTGTTTGTTTTAACAATAAATAAACAATAAACAGAAAAATTAAGCTATAAAAAGGGATTTTTTGTTTTGCTGAACAAATCCGAAACCGTTGCTTTAAATTGAGACACAGACCATTTTAAAACTACTCTCGTTTCGTAAAAAAATAAATAAAAATACGACAGTTTATTTTATCGCCAACGTGCTCATTTTGTCCTGTTGTATTTTCTTAGAACTAAAAAAACTAATAGCATAGAGGGTAAATTTGTTTCATTTAATATATTTCTCATATGAAGATATGGGTTTGTATACACATAGATTCGAAAAAGTTGTCAAAAAACAAATATATAACACATAAATGTTATCAAAGGCAAGATAAGTTACTTTTCTACCTAACTGGATATATTTTTTGTGTTTTTATTCAATGTAACGTGTTTATTCAGCTTGAAAAACATGCAGTGTTTACCGATGTATTGGAAACTTCAAGATGGCGCCCGACTCTCTCTTTAACACGGTAAGTTTGGGAAAAGGTGTTATAAATAATAAACTAGACAAAATACTATTAAAAACCAACGAATATATGTCAACTTACGTCACGGTAACATATAATGAGCGAATTTCTAACAGTATTTTGTCTAGTTTATTATTTATAACACCTGTGTACAGTAATACAAATCCGAAGATATATTTATTCCTCCGACTCCGGTCAACTCATAAACACTAATATTTATCCGGCGTTGCCCTGGACGGAGATATAAATTAAAGAGGACTTAAAATTTATTCGCGTTTCCAACGTAAAAACAAATATTATAGAATTAAAAAATATTTTCTCTTATTTATTTTTGATTTCGAGTAATATTCGATGATTAATAAATATAAAAGAATAATTTTGTAGTTATTTTTCAAAGTTACGCATAAATAACAAGGCAACTTCAAAAAATGTTTTGCATGTATTTATTCAAAAGAATTTTAGGCTCTTGTTCAGAATTCAACCTATATAAAAAAATAAAGAAAATCTGTATGATGTGCGTATATATATATATATATATATATATATATATATATATATATATATATATATATATATATATATGGCGATTAAGCTACACTAAATATTCCGCGTTTTATCCACTCTAGGACTCTTCAGGCTTATATATCTTTGTGTGTGTGTGTGTGTGTGTGTTTGTGTATATAAATTACTTTTAGCACTAATGTTTCATGCTTACGGAATCATCAGTGTAGGAAGTGGCAATTACTGTCAGTAGAAGTCAAAAAGTTCTTCCTGTTGTTTTTAATTCTAATTTTTTTTTAATTCTAACGTTTTTAATTCCCACGGCTCGTATTAATATTGAAATTATAAATATCCGTTAATTTTGAACTATCAGTAAACTAAAATCGATAGGTCACAACCAAACCACAAGTGTACTTTTTAAGATTAGCGGAAATATATATTACATGGGGTTTCGCGGTAAATCGATCTCTCACAAAATAACTCTATATTAAGAAATTTAAAAAGAATCGGAAATTGCATTGAAATCGAAAATTTTGAACAGAATCGATAATTGTATCGGAGAAGTATTAACATCGTCCCATCAGAAAGATGGATTAGTGATGAGACGATTCTTATACTTCCGTACTTATTACTTCTACACACACACACACACACACACACACACACACACACACACACACACACACACGCGCGCGTGCGTTCAGATTATGACCGTTTAAAAGAAGGATAAAACCTTTTTGCTATCGCATGATAAGAGTCGGTTGGTTATTATTCTCAACTAGATCGAAACATGATTTTAATTGCGTAGCCACAGTAAAATAATGTTTATTTAAATATAAATAAAGATATACTTTGCTTTTTATATAAACTTCGTTAAATTCATTGTTTTTGTTTTAGCCGATTTTTTTTTCCACTAAAAATACAATTACGGCGTTTCTACTCAATGGATTTTCGTAATTTTTGGATATATTATTATTTTCGACACGCCAATTAAGAAAGCACTGGTGTTTTGTCTATAAACTACATATATAATAAAAAAAAATAGATCTATCGATTATCTTAGTAAGCACCGAAATTTTAAATATGAATTTACGATATCTATTTCAAAGCTTAAAATATTGTTTTTGACGAAACAATATAGAATTGTGATAATTAATATGCCTGTAATGTGTTCGCAAAATAAATAAAAAATAAATAAAATAAAACTGAATAAAAATAAGCAAAATAAAAAAACGATGCGTTTTCCGCAATTAAGTTGAACTAATAAAAATATGAAACACATATACTTTCGATTAGCTAAAGTGCACTTATGCCAAATATATATGTTTGTCTGTTTTTGTCTTGTGCATTACTGCATTTACATGCAATGGATTTATCTTGTTGTTAGCGTATTTGCTTTGCGATCTGCGTACGCCGAAAGACCAATACAATTATACGATTATGTGATTTTAATGTCGTATTCGACACAAAAATTTGGATCTTTTATTTACTGCATTTCACAAAACTAGTTTAGTTATTTGGTTAAAACCTATTTCAGTCACGTAAATTAGAATGAAATAGATTCCATCATTGCTCATCAACGACGTATGTTTTTATTTAAAATCACGTTTTAGCAGTAGTGATGATGATGATGATGATAAAATAATAATAACTATAATAATAATAAGAAGAAGAAGAAGAAAAGAAAAACACTAAAATCATAACGAGTTTAATTGTACAAATAAAACACTGAAATGAAAACTCGCCAGTCCAAAGACGCTAACTCAAAGCCAGTCAAAGAATAGAAAATCATATATATATGGTAAAACTGGTAATTATTAAAAACATGAAGAGAGTGCTCAATACTATTGCAGAGCAAATATGTGTTTTATTTTTTATTAATAAAACACACACACACACACATATATATATATATATATATATATATATATATATATATATATATATATATATATATATATATATGTTATTTGTTTTTGTTTTTGCGATACGTTTTGAATGAATTCAATTATTTACGAAAGTGCATTTTTACCTAAATGCGAGTTGGGAATAATTTTTTATATATTTTATTATATATATATATTTTATTATATATATATATATATATATATATATATATATATATACATAAATAACAAAAAGTTATCTATATATCTATAAAAGTGAACGTAACGTGTCTGTGTGTCTGTGTACATTTTCCTTCGCAATAACTGTGTTAATTTTCAGTCTGCTGACTTGAAATTTTATATACACGGTACTGAGATTTGGGAAAATCTATGTGATCGGTTTTCGGCCAGAAATTTGGCGATTAAGGCGTCAAAGTTCAATGATTTGACCTTTGAGAACTCTACCAAACTCCAACAATTTGGTGTCTAAACACTTGAAATTTTAGATATAGATTCCTTGGACATGGATCTAACTTAATAGCTTGATTTGAGCGTAAAACAATAAATTTTAAGAGGTCATAATAGGGGTCAAAATTTAAAAAATTGACCGCTTTTTTTTTTGTTTGTTTTTGCTCAACACACACCTCCAAATACCCGGGCAACGCCGGGAACCCATGCAACTTGGGGTCTAAACACTTAAAATTTTAAATATAGGTTCCTTGGACATGGATCTAATTTAATAACTTGATTTGACTCCCAAACAATAAATGTTAAGGGGTCATAATAGGGGTCCAAGTTTTTTTTTTTTTTTTTTTTTTTTTTTTTTATTTGCTCAACATAACCTCCAAAGACCCGGGCGACGCCGAGCGTAAATGCTAGTATATATATATATATATATATATATATATATATATATATATATATATATATATATATATATATATATATATTGCTCTGTAATTATATTGAGCTTCTTAAATAAGGATTGCTAAATATTATATGAAAATATATTTCTACAGATATATATATATATAAGAAAACTAAAACAAACAAAAAATATACATTATTTTAACTAATTTTGTTTTTGGTTGTAAAGTCATTATGCTTTTAGCGTAGCTTCGACTTATTTATAAAAATGCGATTCCATTTTTTCGACGTTCCACGTATACGAGAAAATTGATACTATATCTTTTTTGATGTCATTTCGTTTAAACATCGCTTCAGAAAAAAACACATTGTTTTGAAGTAATGCCGCAAACATATTTCACTCGACAGGTTTCAACCGACAGAAGATTTAAACAATAATTTAACAAGGAGAAAATATGAAATTGATTAGATGAAAGGTCGAAATGCAATATAAACTTAAGATAAGAAATAAATGAATTCACTCAAATATATTTCGAAAATAGCAAATGAAACAAAAATTAGTTATTTATAATTGCTTTCATACTACAACTGAACTGTTTTTTTTTGTATTAATTAAAAATATTTACTCATTTATGCAGAATACGGACAGTGCGGACTGCGGAGTTAATAACGTTAGTATTTAAAAACCGATTCTAAATATTAGGTGGAGATGGCGTTTTGTAACTATTCTGTACTTTCACCTAACAATTTAATGAACAAAAAATATTGTAAAAATTACATTTTACTTGAAAATCATTTCTAAAATTAGCACGGTCCGTGTTTTATTTTTTTTAGTCGTTCTATGTTTTAAATCTTACTTTTTGTATTTTTTTTCAACGTGCTTCGTTTCTTACACAAAAAATCGGTTTGTTTGAATTTGTTGTTGAAAAAGATTTCTTAGTTTATTAGGATGAATTCTTAATAAGAACCAACTTGAAAGAAAATAACTTTAAAGATTTCTAAATCGTAAAAGACAAAAACCAAAAAAAGAAAACAGAAAACAATGAAGTCATATTAAAAATTAAATCTTAAGATAAAAAAATGATTTTTAATTTATGGAAATAAGGGGGGGGTAATAAATAAATAAATAAATAAAAACAAACTAGACCGCTTTTGTGTTTACCAAATTTTTCCAAATTTATTTTTATTGTGAAAATATTGGTGGTTTTCTAGAATTGCCAAGAAAACAAAAACAGTGAAACAAAAAAGAAACAAACAAAAAATAAACAAATATACAACAAATAAATGTTACCAAAGGCAAGCTAAGTTACGCTTCTTCCACACAGTTTAGTATAGTATATTATGTTTTAAATTATTTTAAAATATTTTTTTTTACTTAAAAAGAATTGTAAAGCCGATAGAATTAGAATGAAAACTAAAATCGTGGTCTCATTCGGACCATAGTAGAGTCGCAATAATTGTTTAAAAATCGAAAATTAAACAGAATGCCGATAGAAACACATCTAATAAATCTCATCGATCGTTCAAAAATAATTCTAAACTTTTTCAAATCGTAAAAGAAGAAATAAACAGCAAGAAAAGATGAACGGAAAACAATGAAGACATTTTGAAACTTAAATCTTAAACCGATGAGTTTTATGAAAAGACGGGCGACAGCAAAAAAAAAAAACAAACAAACAAACAAAAAACCCCCAAAACAAGCAAAAAACTGCTTTCGTGTTTTTCATGTTTAGTTTTATTTTTTAGAGTGAAAATATTTTTAATTTGGTTATTTTTTGAAATTATTATTTAATTAGTTTTTAATTGGTTTCAGTATTTTAATTAGTTTTTAATTGGTTTCATTATTTTGTCATTATTATTTAAGTAACCATTTTCTTTTTAAAAAGAGTAAAAATACGATAATTTTAATAACAAACAGTATAATAATAATAATAATAATAATAATAATAATAATAATAATAATAATAATAATAATAATAATAATCAACAGCAACGTTACCTTTTATTAGCAAAAGTAACGTTACGTTTTAGTAACGTTATCTTTAACATGAAATAATAACGCTACCTTTAATAAATAATAACGTTATCTAAAATGAACAATATTAACGTTACATTTAACAAGAAAAACAAAACTTCGGAAGCACACGTTAAAATTAAACTTAACGTTGAATAAACACAATTTTTATACTAAATAATAGTAAATTTGCAAAAAAAAAAAAAAAAAAAAATCCACATTGTAAGGTTTAATCGCTAGCGTAAAATAATATTAACGTTACAATAGTAAATTCGTATACCAAACAAATGGCATGCTAACAATCAACGTTAGCAGCTGAGAATGCTTACGTTATAAAACAACAATTAAAGAAAATCGCAGTTCAAAAAGATTGTATTCCCATATAAATTTAGCATTCGATAATACTAATTTTATAATGTATGTATTATTATTCATCGAACTACTGTGCTCATTTTGAGTGTGATTTTCACAACGTTTCGGTCGATATAACTTCCGACCTTTTTCAGGTGTATCTTGTCAAACTCGGGGATGTTTCTGTCGAACTCAGAACTTTGGACGAAATTTCGAGAAGAAGGTCGAAGATTATATCGACCGAAACGTTGTGAAAACCACACTCAAGACCATCCTCTCAAAAATTCAGAAATGTCATAATTTTATGAAACATAATAGAAAATCTTAGTTTAGAAAAAAAAAATAGCAAAGTCATTAAATTACGGCGTGAGTTTATTGCGAAAAAAAAAAAATTCTGCGTAGACATTTAGGCGCTTCTACACTATTGGAACGAAATTTTGAAAATCGTAAAACTGAATTTCACATGAAAACAATAGTATCTACGTATTCATCATATTTTTAAGATTATTATATAAAAAAATTACGAAAATCGATAAGATAGAAAATTCTTTATTAAAGAAAATAAAAAATGGAATTTGATGAAAACCATCGTTAGACACAGGAGTTTCAAAAGGGAGCTAATTTTCTGTTTCGATTTAAAAAGATGGCCGCAATTTTTCACCTGCTAATACGATTATTTATTTTTTTATAAATCAGTAATATTTCAGGGGTATTATTATACAAACACCGTGACAGCGTTAGGGTTAGGGTTTAGGGTTAGGGTTAATTCGCTGTCACGGTGTTTGTATAAATTTACCTATTCAGGTAATTTCAAATGCATAATTTGGAAGCTAACATTGTAGTTTATTAGAATTGAACAAAAAAAAAAAAAATCAGTAGAAACCATCGTTTTTTTTAATCTGAAAACTCCATTTATTGTCTACAAAATTTCGTCCTAATAATGCGGAAGCGCTGAAATTTATTTATTTTTTATTATTACATGAGATCCATTTCCAATTAAAATCTGTAGAGAAATACACATTTTGCGTTGGGAAATACACACTTTAAATATGTAAACATTAGGTAAAGCATTAACAACCTATTCAATATGGCCGTCTCATTAGCATAATCTGTAAGTTTTTAACTGATGTTTACATATTTAAAATATATATTCCTCAATACAAAATGCGTATTTCTCAATAGATTTTAAAATGATTCCCTATGTAATAAAAAATAATGCCCGCACATTTTTTTGCGCAATCCATTCACGACATAATTTAGTCATTTTGCCAAAGAACATCGTTTAATATAATAGTAACTTTAACATTTCAGAATACTTATATCAACACTACACAATAATTAAAAAAAATGGAGTTTAAGATAAATCCTACTGCAAAAATATTTTATGCCAATATTTACTGAAACTGAAAAGTCCTGCTCTAATTGAACAATTTTAACGTTAACCTATAATAATAATAATAGTAACGAAAAAATAACATAATAAAAATAAATCGTATTTAAAAAAAATACTTCTTTATAACAATAATATATAGTAACGTTAATAACAAGAATAAAATCGTATTTAAAAAATGTGATGTAACGTATGTCATGAAAAGACAGTTTTTAAAAAAAATAATAATGTCATATTTTAAATCATTATCATTTTTACCTCAAAAAGGCAAAAGAAATACGAAAACGAAGCTTAAAAGAAAAATTTGTGGCAATAAGAATATTTTTTAGTCGAACGAATATTTAATGTTTTTAGCTTTGCTTTATATTTAGAAAAATAAGTAAACACGATTATATGTAAAATACCACATTTTCCCTATTTCACAACGTTATGGAATTATCGAAATTAAAAGAAACTTTTCGTTTTGATTCAAACCTCGATATTTCTAAATATTTAACTGGTTTAGACTTCATTTGGCTCAGTCTGCAGCCAACATTTCATATTTCGCTGTTTGAAATAAAATGTATATATACGTGCATGTTGATTATATATATATATATATATATATGAGATATATATATATATATATGATATATATATGAGATATATATATATGATATATATGAAATATATATATATGATATATATGAAATATATATATATGATATATATGAGATATATATATATGATATATATATATATATATGATATATATATATAATATATATGAGATATATATATATGATATATATATATATATATATGATATATATATGAGATATATATATATGAGATATATATATATATGATATATATATGATATATATATATATATGATATATATATGATATATATATATATATGATATATATATGAGATATATATATATATATGATATATATATATGATATATATATGAGATATATATATATGATATATATATGATATATATATATATGATATATATATATGATATATATATATATGATATATATATGATATATATATATATGATATATATATATATGATATATATATGATATATATATGATATATATATGATATATATATATATATGATATATATATATATGATATATGATATATATATATCATATATATATATGCTATATATATGATATATATGATACATATATGATATATGATATATATATATCATATATATATATATGCTATATATATGATATATATATACATATGATATATATATATATATATATATATATATATATGCTATATATATGATATATATATACATATGATATATATATATATATATATATATATATATATATATATATATATATATATATATATCATATGTATATATATATAAACATACATAGATACATACCCTTGTAAAATACATATGACAATGAAGCTCAGCAGAAGCAAGGCTGGCATTTCCCCACGAGAATGATGCTCGGAAACCTCTGTGTACCTTAATTTACTTATGTAGTTTCATGACTACATAACGTATTGCAAACTGCTAAAGTAATTTCCGAAAATCGATACAAAATAATATAGCAATAATCTTTATATATATATCTGTATAAGATTATTCCTATAATATTTTTTAATTTTACACGTTTTTATGAGACGCTTCACCAGCTACAACTCATTTCAAAAATGGTTTCATTAATATATTAATAAAAATATATTAATATACGAGTACAATTGTTTTTATTTATATTTCTAAAGTAATATTGCACTATCAAGCTTTTTTTTAATGAACTTTGTGTTATAACTACCCATATTTAAATATCAAATTGTAAAACTTTATTTCAATGGTATATGATTATGAACAGGGGTAGATATCCAACATGTATGGTATTAAAAGATGAGGTGGAGACACAAAGACTCTACGACGTTGCGCCCGGGTTTAGTGAAAGCTTTTTTTTTCAAGAGTAAGAAATGTTTGTTCAATATATAATGTGGGTGGGATTCTTATATATTTACACGTTTTTATTTCTTAAATAAGTAAAAGAATTTTGCATTTTATATTAATGCATAAAATCTTAAAATATTACGTTATATGAAATTGCTCCCATATGTGTGTCTGTATATATATATATATATATATATATATATATATATATCACACATATATATACATATATGCACACATATATACACACACATAGACATATGTATACATATATAAACACATACATATATACACACATATATACACACACATAGACATATGTATACATATATAAACACATACATATATACACACATATATACATATATACACACATATACACATATATATATATACATATATTCACACATATACACACACGCACACACACACACATATATATATATACATATATTCACACATATACACACACGCACACACACACATATATATATACATATATTCACACATATACACACACGCACACACACATACATATATATATACATATATTCACACATATACACACACGCACACACACACACACACATATATATATACATATATTCACACATATACACACACGCACACACACACACACACACATATATATATATATATATATATATATATATATATATATATATATATATATATATATAAGATAAATAGACAGACTGTTGTGTCCTAGTGTGTTTTATACGCACACATAATACGTATGACGTAGGAAGAATTCTTAGGCTACTAATAATATAGAATTGCTCCTCTTATTATTATTATTATTATTATTATTATTATTATAATAATAATAATAATAATAATAATAATAGTAGTAGTAGTAGTAGTTTTTTGAACACCTAGGATCCATAACTACAAGTCACCGTAAATAACTTCCAAAATATTGACAAGAAAACTTATTTTTCAAGTATACAAAAATGCTTGCCCATTGGAAACGGTGAAAATATTAAGGTTTAAGTCTGAATGTAGAACTGGCGTGCTGTTCAAGAAAATACAAATTCGAACTAAAAACATCCGAAAGTTGTGACTATTATGCAGAGGAGAGAGAGAAAAAAAGATAACAGTACTAAAAACTGGATTAATTCTAAACAACACTAAAAATAAATAGGCAGATATTGGAACAAATTTTCAAAATGTCATAAAATTCATATTTAAAATTACGGCGAGAAAGAAATGCTTGACTGTTTATTCATTTATTAAAGAATTAAAGTTTAATATTTTGGCATTCAATCAAACATTATTTTTGGTGCCACTAATCGAAGAAAGAACACAAATGTTAGTGAAAATGGCCAACCGGAAAAGTAAAAGGTTCTTATTTAGAAACCAACCTAAAAAAAAAAAAAAAAAAATACAGAAAATGCTTTATAACTACATACCCGTCAGGGCACGGAAACGTCATATTCTAAAGGTCACGTAAATTTATCAAGAAATTTTATTTTTATAAAGAAAATCATTTATAAGCGAGTTAAAACGGTTAATTTGAAATAGGTAGCATTACAAGGCTCGCATGTTTGACTCATTGTGGATTCATCTGCCCTTATTTTTTGATTTTCTTAATTAAAAAAAAAATACCTCCAAAATTACTTGATTAATTTACGTGATATTTGGAATATGACATCTTCGTTCTGTGACGGATATTACAGTTTAAAGATTGCCCTATATTTTCTGTATTAAAAAAAAAAAAATTAAGTTGAATGTTAAGTACGAAGCAAATAAAATACAAAATTTCAGAAATGTGTTATTCAGACACATGGACATGAATAAACTATAACTTGACTATTATTAATCTGAAGAGAGAGAGAGAGAGAGAGAGAGAGAGAGAGAGAGAGAGAGAGAGAGAAACAAAAAAAAACGAGGGCAAATATTAATGGCAGAACGTGATTTATAAACTTCAAGGATGAATAACTAAAACCAACTAAAATATGACACGTGCGTGTGTGCGTTGCATATGAATCAGCGTAAAGACGATTCGTCTTTTCAGTCGCAATCGTAAATAAAAGATTTGAAAAAGTCTCTTCTCTAAAACTAACAAATAAAATATCAACATGGCGCCACCCTTTGTAGCCTTAGCGTTAGTTCTATTATTAATAGAGTAAGAATAAAATGGCTGGGGTTATGGTTAGGATTAGGATATGGTGACCTCTCGAAATTTGAAAGTAATCATAAACCTTTTACAAATGGAAAACACAAAAAGTACGCATACTGCCATCGAACTGTACGAGGCTAATATGATAGGAATCACAAAAAAAAAAAAGAAAAAAAAAAGAATTCCTGAGGGGTGGGAGTAAAAGATGTTTGTTCACATTACATTTTTTTCTTCGGTTTTCACTGGTATTCAACTAAGTACTTAATCAACTCCTGGTCATATATTGCATTTCTTATATTTTAATTCGATATTTTGATGGTTGCCGCTGTTTTTATTATATGATAATTTTTTTTATACCGTTTTAAAATGTTATAATATAAAAAAAACAAATCTAACATCAGAGACAAACAAAAATAATTTACATCTTATTTCTACAACAAATAAGTTTTAACAGCATTTTATATATATATATATATATATATATATATATATATATATATATATATATATATATATATATATATATATATATATATATATATATATATATATACATATATATATACTAGCAAAAGTACCCGTCGTTGACTGGGTTAAAAAACAGCCTACAAAAAATGGACTCTGATTTATGAAAGTATGATAGGTTTTGAAAAGGGAGGGTTGTAAAGTGATAGCTTCGAATTTGGGGGTATCAAAACCAAAGCAAAATATGATGAAAGTAAAAATAAAATAGATAAACCCCATAATTTATTATACCATACCTGTTCACACTGAAATGCTTATCACAATATTCTGTGGATCTATATTAAAAAAAACTTAGTTAAAATTTGTGACATATTTCCATTCTATGGAGGTCAGGTGCGAACGAACACCCCATAATTTTATTATACCATATTTCTTCAAACTGAAACATAATTATCAAAGTATACTTACGCAGATAGATATGAAAAGTCTTTATTAAAGTTTGTGTCTATTCTATGGAGGCCAGGCGCGAACGCAGATCCCACAATTTTATTATACCATCTCTATTTAAGTTAAAACATACTTATCAAAGTATTATTATGTACATCTATATCAAAAACACTTGTAAACATTTTTTTAAATTTTTAAATTTTTTATTTCCATACCCTGCGGACCAGGCGCGTACGCAGACCCGACAATTTTAATGAATCATCAATATGCCAGATCAAACATACTATTCCTATGTCTCGATACATCATTAAATGTGATCAGTTTTCTATAATAGTCAACCATATAAGAGCCTATTCGTGACCAGACACACACACACACAGACGTTCAGCTTTATATATATATATATATATATATATATATATATATATATATATATATATATATATATATATATAGTTTATACAGTAATGTAAAAATTTAAGTGGTTGAGTGTTGACTGTTGAGGTGATTAAATGGAATCAGAAATAGGAACTTTTGGGATAAAGCGATCGGTATGAGAAAAACCTCATGTCCGATTCCAAAAATGTCGAGGGCACTGACTTATCAATCCAATTTTCCGACTCTGCCGTCTAAGTTCTTGCAGTGCGAAAGAACTAAAGGGTGTTTAGTTTTTCTTCTTTCTTTTTAAATAAAAAATAAAAATAATGTCAAACAAAATTTTTAAAATGCTGGTGAAAAATATAGATGAAAATCTCACGAGTTTATCAAAATTTTAGATAAGATACATAAAAAGAAAACATTAAGAAGTTTGCCAAATTAAACAGAATATATATATATATAGATAGATAGATAGAGAGAGAGAGTTAAAAAGGAACAAACCGTATTATGTGTTCATCAATGTTTCGTCTTTATTCTGAGACTTCCTCTGGATGAAATAAAGACGAAACGTTGATGAACACATAATACGGTTTGTTCCTTTTTATTTCTCTATTTTGTCGGAATACTATTTCCATATTTCTCTTCATATATATATATATATATATATATATATATATATATATATATATATATATATATATATATATCGAATTTTAAAAGTAAATTAAGACTTTCTAACACTTCCTAATGAAATTCTATTTTTTAGAGGAGATATTGGAATTGGTACTTATATCCGAATCGGTAATTGTATCGGAATCAGGAAAAAATTGGAGTCGTCCCATCATTAGTTGTCGATGATTTCATAAAATAAAAAGTTATCGGGACAAAAGAAACCGTGAAAAAGTAAACATTTGTCTTAAAAAGTGCATTTTTTATAAATTTTTAAAAAGCAAATTAGAATTTTATTTCGAAACATAAAGTCATATTTGATACGAAGAATCGATTTTTATTCAACACTTGTCGTTCTACCAAACGGGGTAGGCGAGAAGATCCAATAGTGTCTAGTGTGATTGAACCTTACTTCCCGCTCGTCTGTAGTAGAGCGTCGTTGTTTTTTTTTTTTTTTTTTTTTTTTTCAAACCACAACAGAAAGAAAGTAACAGGTAGTCACGACTCGAACCGCGAATGAAAGGGAGGGAGAGGCACCCACGGGGAATGCAAGGCGCGACGGAGCGGCCACACAAAATAATGAACCTCCACCATCACCGCTGGCCAACAAGGAGACTAGAAAGACGGACGCACACACGCACGCGCGCGCACACACGCACACACATACACACACACAGGCTCCTGGAAATGTGAAAAAGAAGATAAAAGTATAAAGGTCACCGGAGGGGGGGGGGCACATTCTTATAGACCTACGTTTTTAGCTTTTTCTTTTTTATGTCGTCTATTTACGCTGACCACAAAACAGTTCGTTATAGCTAAGATGGCTGACGCTTTCCACCATTTTAAAATGGTGGCAGCCATTTTTATTTTGATTAATACTTTTATTTTTTCAAGCAGAGAATATTAAAAAAAAAATTATCTTGTTTATAAAATGTAATTAATTATTTATAAACACCACCAAGAATAGGGTTCTTTAATACAATAGGAGCGCATGAAAATAGTTTTTATTTAACCACAAACTAACAAACACTCGTTTAGTTCTGTATGTAAACCTTTATTAAAACCAACATTTACTTTTTCTTCTCTGTGAGTTTAAATCATTTGAAATGACTTTTTAATGACTTTTTAAGCATCATGTCAGCAAGTTTGATTACCTAAACTAATATTACTGATTACTGTTTATCACAGCTTGCAATATCGACATCCGAAAGTGAGTTTGAGACTGTTAAGCTGCCGCGTAGAACATAATTTATAGATTAAAATGAAATGAAAGCCTAAATGCAAAAGGCTAGTTGCAGTTTGTTCATTTGTAATCTGAGGCCAGACTAAACCAAAATGTTTGAACGCGCACCTGTTATAGAAAAGAAACCAGCAGTAGTGTTTACAGTTATTTTAATGAATTTCATTTGTTAAAATTAGGGAATGCTTTACTGAGAATAATAATAAAAAAAATCGCCATAAAATAAAAAAAAAATGAATAAAGAGTTGAAAGTCGTACGGTAGAAGTTGTACTGTCAAAATCTTTAGCAATATCTATTTCTGAAAGTATTTCATATATTTGAAAAAAACTTGCGTTTAAATAAAAGTCATCAGAAAATGAATATGTAGTAATATATCATTAATTTGCTTGATATTGGTGTATATAAGTATCTTATAACAGAAAACTAACACACACACACACACACACACACACACATATATACACACACATTTACTTATAGATGTTATTTATTTGTTTTTGTTTTTGCGATACTTTTTGAACGATTTTACTTATTCATACGAAAGTACATTTTTATCTAAATGCGAATTAGGAATAATTTTCACTTTTTTTCCAATCTGGTATCCTCAAATGGGGAGCGGCATATTAACTTTTACTATATATTATTTATATATATTAGTGATGGGACGCTTCCATTATTTTTCCTGATTCCGATACAATTTTCGATTCCGATTCCTTATAAATCTCTAAATATTTATCAATAGAGTTGCTATTTTTCCCCGATTACCGGCAAAACACATTTTAAATGTGAAGATATTTTCTCAAACGTAAAAATATACTTTTGGGGGTAGGTGGTCTATACATTTGTGTTTTACTGGTCGTTTAAAATTATATTTTTTTATCGTTAATATTAGCAATAGAAAATTTTGTTTTAAACAAAATAAAAAAAAGAAAGATTCAGATTAATTGTCCCTATACTTATGTGTGTGTGTGCGTGTAAAACATATGTATGTATATATTTTAAATCATGTAAACATTTAAAATAATCTACACAAATCCAATTACGTTTTAGTATTACTTAAAACAAAACTAGTTGGGACCGATTCAATTTCTAAAATCTTTTTGTTTTTGCTTCGATGAGGCATCCTGCCGAATACATGATATTTACCCGCTATTTTAGCGACTCCATGCTAGCGATCTTGTATGTATGTGTCGGATATAAATCTGCCTTCTGCTTGACGACGGTGTTTGCGTAGGTAGTACCATAACTCTACAGACCTGGGAAAATTCACAAAGACAAAAATGAGGCTCGCACAAGAGAATTCTCCGATCTGTCGCACTTTATTTCATGACTAATTACCTACGTAAATTCTATTGTTAATTAATAATATTAGAACTTTTTTAATGTTTTAGTTTCCCATTGTATTTTTACATACACACATATTTATTATAAATAATTGATGACAGCTGGAAACTAGAAACATTATATATATATATATATATATATATATATATACATATATATATATATTATATATATATATACACACATATATATATATTATATATATATACATATATATATATATATATATATATATATACATATATATATATATATATATGTGTATATATATATATATATATATATATATATATATATGTGTATATATATATATACATATATATATATATATATATATATATATGTGTATATATATATATATATATATATACATATATATATATATATATGTGTATATGTGTATATATATATATACATATATATATATATATATGTGTATATGTGTATATATATATATACATATATATATATATATATGTGTATATATATATACACATATATATATATATGTGTATATATATATATATATATACATATATATATATATATGTGTATATATATATATATATACATATATATATATATATATGTGTATATATATATATATATACATATATATATATATATGTGTATATATATATATATATATATATGTGTATATATATATATATATATATATATATGTGTATATATATTATATATATATATATATGTGTATATATATTATATATATATATATATATATATATATATATATATATATATATAGGACAAGAGTATGAAATGAAGACACAAAACTATATATTGGTAGATATAGAATGGATCATTTATTGAATAATGGAATACAAGCAAAATTTGGGGGATAGAAGGGGCTCTTTATGCCAGGGCATTTCGAAGCCTAATGCTTCTCATCAGAAGAGTAGAGAAGGTGCTAGGTAGCATGGGGAAGATGCGGCGACTAGCGTAAGGTTCATAAGGGATGAAAAAGATTAAGAGGAATTATAGAATGTTGGGGGAAGCTTTATTGAATTCTAAATAAATAAGGAGAAGCTTATTATATATAATCTTCCCCATGTACCTAGCACCTTCTCTACTTTTCTGATGAGAAGCAATAGACTTCGAAATGCCCTGGCATAAATAGTCCCTTCTATCCCCCAAATTTTGCCTGTATTCCATTAATCAATAAATGATCCATTCTATATCTACCAATATATAGTTTTGTGTCTTCATTTCATACTCTTGTTGTCCTATTTTATAAGCTCCAATAATTATTGTTGAGCTTGGCATTATCCGGATAAGTCTCCTTTTGTGGAATTGATCTTTCTCTTTTCCTTTTACATTAAGCTATATATATATATATATATATATATATATATATATATATATATATATATATATATATATATATATATATATAACAAAAAAGAGCTTAAAGCTCTTTAAAAAACACTAAGGTAGCGAAGAAAAAAAATAACAGCGTTTCGAAGCTGTTATTATTTACTTGTCTTCCCACGAGTGCAGAGTTAGACACAAGGTCGGGTTTTAATGTGGAAAAAAACCCGCTCCCCAAAAAGGAACAAAAATAAAATTGGTCTCAGTCATGAAGGTTTTCTCCTCCACTGACCGAGAACACAAACCTTGGCAGTATCCAAAAGAATAGTAATTGTCTCAGTATGAAGGGTTTCCCCTACATTGACCAAGGACCAATTAACTTAGGTGCAGCATCTGCAGAACAGATACTACACTTTGATCTCGGGTGACCAGTTTTCGTTGACAGAAGTCTGATTGAAAGTTCGAATTTTCTTTGTTTGGTTTAGAACCAGTCTTTCTTTTTTTGCGTTTATTTCTGCATATGTAAATATTTCTATATTTACATACTAATTTACATATGTATACTCTGAAATATATGAAGTCACGTAACTCTAAACGTCTATTCTGCGTGTGTGTACACACTGCAAGGTTGTTAAAGCCAACGTTACCAATGCTAAAACAAAGCAATATAACTCTAAATAAAAAAAAAAATGTCTTACAGAAAGAAAGTTCTATACGTTCTTTTATGCATCTACATAAATTTTTACGTATCTATTTTAAGTAGTTACTCCAACAGTGCTCAATACGTGAGTAGAGCTAGGTAGTAAGTTATGAAAATATATATGAGAATTACGCTACACAGAATTTTCTGCGTTTCATCCTCGTGAGGATTCTGTCAGACTATTCAAGATTAGCCTGATGAGGATGGAACGGGGAAAATCTTTATAGCTTAATCGCCACACACACACGCACACACACGCACACACACAATTTATAATTTGAAAACCTATAAACATTTCAAACTTTATTATTTTCCACTTACTTTGTCGACATGACATTTTAAACATATCATTGTTGAAGTAGAGACATTGGAAAAACCACCAAGCGCGATTCTACAAAACCCCAACAATCTTTAGAACTTTAACGACAAAATAATGATTTTTTATATAGTTTATATCGCTCGATAAAAAAAAAATAGATACATAAAATAAATAAATAATAAACTAATATAAAAACGTATCCGAACCGATCTTTTTTTTTGTTTAACTAGTTGAAGAATCAAAGGAAGAAAGAAAATTTATTTCGCAGTCGAAATAAAAAATTACTTTTATTCAAAACTATTTCTATCTGGCGTTGCCTGGGATTCTTCCCTTTTAATATTTCTTTTGCTTTATTGAAATTTTTAACTATCGTTCGTTTATTTTTTCCTTATTATTATTTATTAATTAATTAATAATACTAATACTACTACTACTAATAATGATGATGATAATAATAATAAAACGATATTCATATTTAAGGTGAATTATTACGATGTCAAGTGTCCATTAAATTATGATTACTTGAATGAAAGTATTATCAAACTAGAATTAATTTCAGTCGTCGTTTTTATCTAGAATGATGAAAAATCCAATCCTAATACATGAAAATTGATGAAGAATTTTTCAGTCATTTTAAGTCAGGTTTTTATTCGACATGCTACCAAATTCTTTTCAAATATCCAAATCAAATAATTTGATGTTTATTTCAAAAGTTTGTTTTATTTCCGTCTCATTATTTAAATAAATATACGATTTATAGATAAATCAGATGCAAGTGATTTACAAGCGAGAAGCACACACACACACACACACACACACACACACACACACACACACACACACACACACACACACACACACACACTTTTCCATTTTTTTTAAAACTTCATTTGTAAATAAAGATAATAGTGATTTCTGAAATTTTCTTTCGTGGTGGTGAGATAAACATTTTATCTTTTTTTGTCGATAAAAAAAAAATGGAACTTTTGAAAATAAAATTAGTGGAAAAAAATACTGAGTGTTTTTAACGAAATAATTTAGAAGTGATATTATTTTGTGATGCAAATCACATGGGCATGATTGTGATAGAATTCGATGAAAAAAATTATCGATTGACCTTAGGGACAAGATCAAAGTGTAGTATCTGTTCTTCAGATGCTGCACTTCATTTTCTTGTTCTCTGTCAGTGGAGGAGAAATCCTTCACGACTGAGACAATTTTAATTTTTGTTCCTTTTCTCCACATTAAAATACGACCCTGATGTCTCTGTCATGTGGGGAGAAATTGTAAATAGGAACCACTTTGTTGGTTTGGACATCACGAAGACGACATTCACTGAATCGCTCGGCAAATACTCAGTGGATTCCTTTATATATATATATATATATATATATATATATATATATATATATATATATATATATATTAAGTTTACTTATACAAACATTGATGGCATTGATTAGACATCAATGTTTGTATAAATAAATTTAATATATCTGCACTTTTTGGTAGACACATGTTTCATTGGATGTACTTCTAGGAAACTAAACTCTACTGCCATAATATATATATATATATATATATATATATATATATATATATATATATATATATATATATATATATATATAACAACAAATAGTTAATAAAACATGTTAAAAAACGCTTTGAAAAAAGAGATAAAAACATTTCTTTTTAAAACAGAAGCACAAAATAAGTGGATAGTCCTTAATCCGCGGAGTTTCGAAGAAATGCTTTCCTTCTCATCAGAGGGTAGGATTTAGCAAACTGCGGGATCGGATTTTGCTTTCAAAAGTATTTAATGAAACTACAAATAAGTCATAGATCTTACTTGGTAAAAAATAGTGAAGCAGAGGGAATAGAGAGATGAAAAAGGTGATTTCACGTGAATGGATGGTCTCTGGTGAAGGGTAAAATATCCAATAACGGTAAAATTTTAAAAAAAGTTGATTAAATTTCCATTTCCACAGGTATATCTATATATATATATATATATATATATATATATATATATATATATATACACCTGTAGAAATGAAAATTTAATCAACTTTATATATATATATATATATATATTATGACTTAAATTATTTTTTGCATGAGTATAATGAGTATAAACTATTTATTTTTACTTCTGCAAACTTTACATATCGCTATTTCCTTTTATTTTTTTCTATCCAAAATCCTTTTTCATTCCATATAATAAACAGTTCAATGAGAAACAGACATTTGTTTCTGAGAAGTTGTCAATGCTCTACCACTGTTCAACGAAACACGTGTAATACGTAATATACATACACATGAATATATATATATATATATATATATATATATATATATATCAGATCTATACATGTAAACATATTTTACATAAAGATATATGCAAATGCATATATCAGATCTATACGTGTAAACATATTTTACACACACACACACACACACACACACACACACACACACACACACACACACACACATGTTTTCTTTTTGTATAGCTGAATTCTCCTATAATTATAGACTTTTGAGAAGTCTTCTTAACAATTTTAATTTAGGCTTCTTTATATTCTCTTTTGTAATTATAAACTTTTTAGAAGTCGGATTATATAGGTGTAAATCTGCGATAGGTTAACTTTAGTTTTTAGGTTTTTTTTCCCCCGGAATTTAAACTGCATTTTTTATTTTTATTTTTACTTTTTTTTTTTTTTAACTCAAAGATCAGTTAGATTGTATTTATAATGAAATTTGATAGATAAATAAATATAGGTATATATGAATTTGTCAGTTCACTAAGCAAAGGCATCATATAGAGAGAGGGGTTATAAACGTTCGTTAAACCTCGGCATTTCGAGGCCTAATGCTTCTCGTCAGAATAGGAGATCACTAGGTTACAAATATAAGGGAAACACGACATCTAGCTTAGGCATCATTAGAATGGAAATGTAAAAGTACAAAGGATAAAAATACAACACGAAGTATGGAAGGGAAACATAACAAAAGTGGGAAGATGAGCAGTTATATGACTTATAATTCTCTACATAAAGAATCTACCCATATTCCTTAAAGAATCAGATTATGCCAACAAACGTCTAAATATCGGAACAGTCGAATGAAGGCAGCGTCTTGCACACAAATATCTACATAGGATTTTCATATAGAATTTTATAGAAATGCAGGTAAAGCGTTGATATGTATCATAGTTACTCTATACATATATTCAGGTTTTCTTTATCTCTCTCTCTCTCTCTCTCTCTCTTTCTATATATATATATATATATATATATACGCACAGTCATGTTTTATCTGAATATATATAAATTTATTGATACAACAAAGCTATATTAACATAAAAAATACACACGCATGCATATATATATATATATATATATATATATATATTCAGATGCTTGGCATTTCACGTATGCTTCTAGAGATGTATTTTGCGAATGATTTATAGTGTTTGAAAATTTAATACTTTTTATTTTATCTTTCAAGTCCCAAGTGGTTTTTATCGGAAACAATCAGAGAAAAAAGAAAAAGAACTACAAAATTGATTCATCCGTGTTTATCTATCTATCTATCTATCTATTTATATAGACATGTATGTAGTCTCTCTCTATATATATATATATATATAAACAAAAAATGATAAAAGTCTATATTCCAAATTTCATTATGTTGACCATCTTACAATGTATTCCTTTAATAACATTGACATTCACAATTCTTGACAGCAGGTGTTTCGTAGTGCAAAATTATTATAGCAATCAATGAATCTATTCTGACCTTAACTAATCCGAAAAAATGACGCAAGAAAAGATAAAATAAAAGGCAATTGCAACTTTTCTTCCAGTTTTCAGATTTTATAGTCATGCCCAAATGCATTTAATTTTTTTTTTAAAATGCATTGATAGTTGACTAGTTAAGGGCAGAATAGATTCATTGATTGTTATAATAATTAAATCAATGATTTTGTGCTACGAAACAGTTGCTGTCAAGAATTGTAAATGTTAATGTAATTAAAGGAATAAATTGTAAGATGGTCAACATCATGAAATTTGGAATATAGACTTTTATCATTTTTTTGTTATATGCTCTGTAATTACATTGAGCTTTATAAATTAAGGATTAGTATAAAAGAAGGTGAAATATAATTTTAAAAAATCATATTTCCACAGAATATATATATATATATATATATATATATATATATATATATATATATATATATATATCGTCTTGAGCCAATTCATATCTGCCTATAGATACTTTTCTATTGTTATACAGGAGAGGTGGTGGTGCAGAAATAACCCCGTGTCGAGCGGCAAAATACCGAATATCATTTCTACCTGAATTTCTTCAAACCAGGTACAAAAATATGAAAACAAAGAACTCGATATTTTTTCAATCTATTTTCGCAGATAAAAAGCCAACAAAACGTTGTTTTATTTTCGCTGAAACCAAACGTTTCTAACTTTGGATTGTTGCAATTCAATTCGATCAACTTTTCGGACTTTTTTAATTCAATTAGTTTGCCAGAAAACTTTTTAGCTTTTATTCATAAAAAAAAAGTTTTAAAGCAATTGCCAACAAAATAGAAATAATTTAGAAAGTAAT
This sequence comes from Euprymna scolopes, assembly GCF_053919585.1. Lineage (NCBI taxonomy): Eukaryota > Metazoa > Mollusca > Cephalopoda > Sepiida > Sepiolidae > Euprymna > Euprymna scolopes. The sequence goes on from NC_136499.1 coordinate 7,548,886, forward strand.
GCTTTTTATCTGACAAATCTTATTAAAATACACAATTTTGACGATTATATATATATAAAAAAAATCATAATAAATAATGAAACTTGAAACGGATGAAGTTGAAGTTATACCCGACCAGATATAAGTTATTTCGTTTAGAGAATTAAAATATAGAAATTAAGTATTGAAAAAAAAAAAAATTAAAAACTTAACTTGAACATTTGCAAAAAAATTAAATAAATAAATAAAAATAAATAAATAAACTATAATGAAATAAATAAATAAAAGGGAAAAGTAGTTTGCTTTAAGCAAATAAGAATAAATTCGAAACTACGAGTCATAACAAATCAAAAACTAAACTTAGTAAAGTACTAAAATTTACAGTTATTTTTGTATAAACCAGAAAAAGATAATTAAAAATAGTATTATGAACTTATTAAAAGATGGAATACAAGAAAAACAGTTATTGCTTATTATATTTCAAACAATCTGAAAAATATGATAACTTCATAGAAAAATAACGAGTACAAACGACACGACAAGCTATAGAAGTTGTTTCACTTACACGTACAACACGAAGTTTCAATCTTTTCGACTTCTTCAGAGTCAATTCATTATTGAGAGTAAAATTATAAGTTGGCACTGAGGGGAGCACAAGAATCGAAACATCGTCAATACGAACGAAACACACAGGTAACTTTAATATCCAGCCAGCGGTGCTGCTGGATCGGATATATACCAACCTAGCAGATATACCCAGCGATGCCCACTTTAAGACGTTATGTCGAATTCCTTAAAATAATGAAGTAAAAAAATCACCCCCCCAAAAAAAACAAACAAACAAAACAACGGAAATAAACGAGTATTACATTTTTCTAAACAGTCCCCTCCGTGTAAG
>NC_136499.1:7564762-7574762 GCF_053919585.1 Euprymna scolopes
TATATATATATATATATATATATATATATATATATATATATATATATATATATATATACATGTTGCTACACATTTATGAGCATGTTTCGATCAGCCAGTTAAAAGTAACTAGAGACCACTTTAGGCGATGCTGCTTATACAAAGTCAGAAATAAGCAGCATTGCCTGAAGAGTTCTCTAGTTACTTGTAACTGGCTGACCGAAACATGCTTATGAATGTGTAGCGACATATATGCTTATGTAAAGCAACTAAAAAGTATATATATATATATATATATATACATTATTATTTATATAAATTATTTCATGCGTTGACACTCTCTGAGTTGAATAAAGATCTCTTTTTGAAAAGGAAGTATTACCTCGAGAAAAATAACAAGAATATTTAACCATGCGTTAAGTTGCTAATTAAGTAATTAAAAATTATTTAATTATTTAACATTACCATTTCATGTATTTAACTACTCACCGAATCAAACGGTGTTAGCAACCGAAATTCATTGGCATCGCCTTAAACATTTTAAGTTTCACATACTAGTCACACTGTTTCACGTTAGTGACAAACCTTTTAAAGATTAATGTAAGTAAAAGCGTATACACAACGCCTCTTAATAGAAGCTCAAGTTGAATTATCTCGAAACAATGGTATTCTTGTATACGTATAATAAACAGCAATGCGTAAGTATTAGACTTAGGAACTCCCGGGTCCTGCGACGCATAAAGCAATCAAAATAGACCATGGTTTTTCATCTAAATCCAAATCTATAGCGTCTCGCAGTTTTTTTTTCTTGTTGTAATTAAATCTCTCGATGGTCTGCTATATATTCATTTTTTTATCTTTCTCTTCTTTTTTTTTCTCAGGGGGTCCATGGGTGTACTTTATTTACAACTAGTCCGGATGCCCGGCATTGTCCGGGTGTTTGCAGGCGTGTGTTGAGCAAAAAAAAAAAAAATAATAATAAATAATAAAAAATAAATAAAAAAATTAGTAGGCAGGCAAGCTCGAACCCGTAACACAAAGGAGAAAAATAACTTGACCCCCCCCCCCAAAAAAAAAAAAAACATGACGTTTTTGCTGTAGCGTCCATCGCCAAACCGGAAGTGAAGAATTTTTAAATTAAGGTTAGTCAATCGAAAAGAAGGGATGACTGTCGAAAATATCGGCAAAAAAAAGCGACCCCTCCCTGTAGAAAAGTGCCCAGTTGAGGGTGAAGAAATGAATGTTTTAGCCAATTTTTCGATGTTTGTCGTCCGAACGGTGGAGCTTCAAAATGATACCGATATCGTGAAAATCCGTCGCCTCTGTCGAAAGTTTTAGGCAGACATACAAACATACATACATACATTTAAACAGACAGGTGAGATTTATATTATAGATTATCTCTGTAGCTAATCTTGAAGTATGTCCGAGCTAGCCTAGACGTCGTTTGCAGATTATTGAATATACTACTTATTGGTTAGTGCAGTCTTTCAAAGGCAATTGGAATCAAACGCATCTAATTTTTTCTCTTAATTGATAAAGAGATGCAAAAGTTTAGTTCCATGTACCAGTATGGACAATACGTTACTGTTATAAAATTTTGATTTAGATCTGAGGGCAAAAATGTTTCTTTTTCCAGATCTTGTAAAGCTGATTAAATACCGATGTAACCCCTTACCTAGCCTGCATAGTGCATACTGCCTTGTTTATGGAGCTTCTTAAGAAAGTAAAGTTGTTCACTGTAGCTATTTATTTTTTTGATCGATAAATTTAAGTCTTAGAGATGGCGTTTTAATTACAGACATCAGCACGTATTCCTAACTGAAAACAATGGTTAACTTTATATGTGTAGAAAGGTTTAATTAACAAAACATCGTATAGGCTCGAGTGTTATTTTTGTTTGAAAGTGTATCAAACGCGTTTATTTTTATTAACGGAAACAACAAATATATGAAAATTAATTGAGTCGTGAAGCAAATCGCGCACCATTTTAGGAACATATAAAAATTATTGAACAAACGATTTTAATTGTAAACTATAAAAAAGCGAAATATTAATGGTTAATGCAAAAAAAAAAAAAAAGAAAAAGAAAGAAAGCTGAGGTAGACTTTCCAGAATAATGGGTCCTGTCAGTGGGGCATTAGAATACGCTGACTGCCCCCCCCATCCCTGCAGAGGGTCAAAGTCCCTCAATGGGGGTCCTGGATATGACCTTACACTATATCCAGTGGTGAGGCCCCAGCTTGTGGGCTTTGGGGAGTGTGGAGCCACCCTTTAATTACCATTGCTCCCAGGTCCACTCTGACACGGAGTGGTAGTACCTGTTAGGGTCCCAACTATGGGTTAAATAGAAACCTACGTGAAAACAACAAATATATTCTATTAAAAAAAATTTTCTTCAAAATCTTTGGATTCGGCATTAAATAACCCGAAAAGGATTGATATGCCGTAAAACAAAACCAACCAACCAACCAGAATAATTAACCTTTTCGTCATGAAAGTCATAGTTAGTAAAAAGAAAGCCCCTTGTAACATTGAAAAATGGCAAGTCGTTTTATTTTCACGCATTATTATTGTCATTCTTCCTATTATGTAATCCAAAGAATGTTAAGAAATTAATATGCTAATAAATATTATTGACTGCAACTTTTCATCTTTAGTTGAGATGCTGAAATTTCCTTTTATTAATTTTTAAGCGGTCGGTAATGATATGATCTTAACGAAAAATACTCACCTTAAGCGAACGAAATTATATTCAGGCCAATAATATAAAGAAAAAAAAAAGAACTTAAAGGCTAGTCCGAATCAATTTGTCGGATGTGATGCTGTTTGGGGTTGACTTTAAAAATCCGCTAATATAACTTTACTAGCTCGACGTTGCCCAGTCGTAATGCATGCGCGCGCGCGCGCACACACACACACACACACACACACACACACACACACACACACACAATCTATCTATATATCTATAAAAGTGAACGTGTCTGTGTGTGTACATTTCCCTACGCAATAACTCTCTCAATTTTTAGTCTACAGATTCGAAATTTGATATATAGGGCACTGAGATTTGGGAAAATCGATGTAATCGATTTTTGGCCAGAAATTTGGCGATTAAGGAGTAAAAAAATCACCGATTTGACCTTTGAGAACTCTACCAAACTCCTCCGACAATTTTCTGTCTAAACACTTGAAATTTTAAATATAAATTCATTGGACATGGATCTAACTTAATAACTTGATTTGAGCCCAAAACAATAAATGTTAAGGGGTCAAAGTTTAAAAAATTGACCACTTTTTTTTTTGGGGGGGGGGCTCAACATACATTTCCAAATACCCGGGCAACGCCGGGTACCCATGCTAGTATATATATATATATATATATATATATATATATATTGTATCACAACTCATTAGTACCGCTAGACTAGCACCTCTCCCAAGCCAAGGATTGAACCTAGAACCGTTGTATTGACAGTCGGCAGTTCTCCCACTCGACCACGGAAGCGATGCCCGCAAATAATCTGCCCGAATGTCTATTTAAACAAACATCCATCCACCACTTTTATAGGGCTCAAACCGCCTGTTTGTAAACAAACAAACAAACAAACAAACAGAACCCCGGGATACGGTGGTCTTAGGATACGTTTTTTTTTCAGACTATAATGTTGAATACGATGTTTTTCCGGTGCCTGGTTACAGTATTTTCCCCGCCTTTCGGTGTTATTTATAATGTAATTATGTGTATTATATACTGAATTGTATTTTGTTACTAATTTTTAATGCCGTATCCTGGGGTTAGAAGAAATATGCAAATTAGTTATCCTTCATGTAGTCGCTCGCATATCGACGACTGAGTATATTAAAAAGTTCGATTTAATAGTTTTAAATGGAAAAAGTTGTTTTTTAATATCAATGTCAGAACGAGAAAAACAACCTTATAAGTATATAGATATGCGAGATAACTATGAAGACGTTTGTAATGTTGCACGAGTCCACATACTTAAATATATAACAACCAGTGCGCGCATCCGGTTCAATATTTTAATGAATAATAACTTTTAAAGTGTTAGATTCGCTTCCATGTTGCCATTCTTCAGTTTTGCTTTATTCAATAGTTGTACGAATTGCCTAAAAAAATGTCCAGACGACGAATTTAAAATTTATATTTACGATTTTTTCTTTTTAAAAAGAAACACCCAAATAAAATCAAAACTAATAAATCTCTTCGTTCTGCATCTAAAAAAAAAAAAAAATGATGAAATGAAAATTGAAACACCCACGCACTTGTCGAGTTTCCTCTATTTGCTTTTTGTCAGATGTGTTCAATTTGATACGAATTGGCCGAGGAAAGAAAAAAAAAAAGAAAAATTAAAAATGAAACAAAGATGCGTCCCTTCTAAAGACGCGTCCTTCTGATATGCGTGTTTAACGATGATAAAAATTTAAAAACTAAATCGTCACAGACCACAAAACTGACCCGTGACAGACCAAAAAACGTCTAGGTCGATGTTAAGATGCTTTCCAACTCTACAAAAACCTTGAAAATGATGACTTATTCAGGTTTTCAGAGGTGCTGAAAACGAATATAACATTTAAAAGTTGCGCAGAGAAATAGTTTCCATGATATGAATCAATTACGTTTTAAAAATGTGGGGATTCATTTTTCTATATAAATTAAACGTAAAATGAGAACCCACTTTCTGGCTAACTACGGAAAGCTTTTTTTTTTTTTTTTAGTAAATTTATACTTACTTTACACCTTAAACTTCAAAATTACGAATTTTATAAGTTTACGGGTATGCTGGAAACGAATACTGCGTTAAAATTTGCCGCAAATGTGTAGTTTTCCGGATATTAAGCAATGTAATTTCTTATGTTATCAGTGGTGGCCATTTCTGTACGCGGTTGCGCGTACATATTTTTGACGCTAAAGCACTGAAGTATGTTAGACCAAGCGTGATGAGTTACAGAAAATGCTATTTCAAATCTCACGCATGACAGAAAAACAAAATGCTATTTCACAACTGAATCGTGACAGACCACAGAAAATGCTAGTTTAAAACGAAAGCGTTTCAAATCGGTGCACGTTTTATATCAACTTTAAACGTGGCAGACTACAGAAAATCAAACTTTAAACGTGACAGACTACAGAAAATCAAACCTTTTATAATAATTCAATTTCAGTAAGTTTTAAGCGTCCAAATGTGAGGTACATATTCCAGATTTTTGTAGTAAAAAAATACAAAAAAAAAAAAAAATTAAAAAGACAGATTGACCACCCAACTTACAATGAGACTGGAGAGAGGAGAGGGAAAGAGAGGGGGAGAGAGGGGAGAGAGAGAGAGAGAGAGAGAGAGAGAGAGAGAGAGAGCGAATAACGTGCTTCAATTCAATTGAATCTGTTCGTTGGTGAATGAAAAGAATTGTCGACTAGATTTTGTTTACTCTTAGTTTTTTTGTTTTTTTTTTCGATAAAAGCAGTTTTTCTTTCTTTCTTAGTAAAGATTATCAATCGACAAAGGAAGAATATTCAGGGTATTGATCTTAAACCAATACTTGAATATCTGTTCGATTAAGCACGTTTTTATTTTAGTCACAATTTTTTGTTTTTTTTACTAGTAAAATGTCGAATAAAAAAAAGAAAAGCAAAGAATTATAGTTGACACTTCTTACACAGTCATATGCATCACACACACGCATACACACATGTGCATATTGCACATACACACACATATATGATTGATTTTTTTTTACATAGGCATCACCACTTATCAAGGCCAAGAGGCCACTCGGGGATAAGGGTTAAAGAGTGTACAGTAGAGATTGGACAATATAGTAATCGTTAGTAATGGACATTCGGTAAATTTGTTAACTTATATGGAACGGCTCTTCAAAAACTTGTTTACGTTAGACTTGAAGACAACCATATTGTAGTCAGCTGAAAAGCAGGAAAACGGAAAACAATTCCATAGGCGCGCAGTTCTAAGAAAGAAGCTTTGCTCATAGAATCTACGTTTAGGTTTAGGCACAGATAAAGAGTCGGGGAACAAATGTGTTATTCCAGATCCAAAAGAATTGAATATCCTATTTTTTCTGAAACTCGGTCTAATTGTAATTTAAATGTATGGTATTTATATGGAATCATCCGTAAATTCGGTGAATCAGAATAACAGGCGACTCGAAGTCCGCAGCAAACAGTGTCAGACTAAACATTCACATAATACTTTATTATTTTTTGCATAAAATAATAAAATGAAATGTTATTGTTTCATTGTTTTGGATTTGTTTTTAATATAAAATATTACTTCATGAAATATTAATTGATATTTTTTTGTGTGTGTATGAGGAGGTGTAATAATTTGCGTTTTTTGTAATAAAACTCGTCCGGCCGTTTCCGGTTATTTCCGTCATCTGCCAGGCACACCCGAATAACTTCGTGGAAATCGTGGGTCGATAAATGCAAAAGTGGCTTTAAAGCAATTGGGTGATATAGAGGAATAGGCGACTAGAAGTCGGCAGCAAACAGTGGCCGATAAAAATATTCATATCATACTTAATTATTTTTTTGCATAAAAATAATAAATAAAACGTTATCGTTTCAATAGTTTCTATTTGTTTTTAGTATTATAAAAATATTATTTCATGAAATATTTCTTTTTTGTTATTAGGAAAACAGAATTTTTATTTGCAGTCTTTGCTTTCGAGTCACCTTTTCTTATGTTTGATCCGTTTTTCTTTCTTTACTTCACCGATTGCCATGACAAATAGCAACCTGACTGAGAGCTCATTATTTAAGCTCTTCAACTTAAAATTCACAGGCAACATGATTTAGAACAAATACATTGAAGACATTGCCAAGGCTGCTGCAAAGCTTGAAAATTACTCACATCTGAAAGCACCCTATTCCTCTACAAAGCCACAATTCGCCATGCACGGAGTATTGTTGCCACATCTGAACTATTGGTTCTGTCGCTAGACTCTCTCTTTTACAAAATGTTCCCAAAAGAATTTCCAATTAGCAAAATCCCACCCCTTGACTGCTGAGATCCCTAGATACCAGAAAGTCTTTTATTCTAATAGTTTTTCTCCCTTAGGACTGTTAGACTTTGGAATTCCGTCCATGTTTCCTGCTTTCCTGACTGTACTGATAAGTTTGAATGTAACGTGAGTAGACTTCTCGCTGCTCAACTCCCCACAATTTCCTGTTAGACATAACCCTAAATAATAGCTCCTTAAGAACGAATGGAAACACGCCTTGTTTGACGTGAAAAGAAAAAAAATAACATGCGAACACTTTCAACCCTGAATATCCAACACATATCTTCCAAGCACACCTGCCTGCTGCCGAGATAGAAGAAATATACACTTATATTTACACAAATTTTTTTTATTATATATTTACTTTGAACCACATTGTTAATCCTAGAGGACGCGATTGTTTTTAGAGGAGATTCTTGTTTTTAAGTAAAATAAAAAAAAAAAAAAGAAATGCTCTGATAAAGTTGTTCCAGTTCTCTCCAAACTCTACGGAAAATGCCTTTCCGAATTTGCTTTCCTGACTGCCGGAAAATTGGTTTTCTATTACTAGTTTTTAAGAATTCTGGCGAGAAAACTGACCCACTCAATTATCGCCCCTTTGGTATTTTTCTCTCTTTTGCCAAAATCTTTGAGTCGACAGTGTGAATTTAGGCAAGCTCGTTCTACTGCAAATATCCTGACGGTAATCTCTGAATGTATATGCCATGCACTGGATAAAGCAGGGGAGACATGAGACATGAGATATATATATATATATATATATATATATATATATATATATATATATATATATATATATATATATATATATATAACGTTTTATCACCGAACAAGCCTATAAAATCAACTGTAAATTCTTTTATAAGACAGAGGCGCGTTCGAAATAAATGTTTCTTTTTAGAGTATAATTGAACGATGATACCTTACTTTTGTACATTTAAATTTAATTCAATCCATTACATAAAAATAATTTCATAAAATCAACAGTAGGTTCTCTACAGTGCAATGCAAACTAAAATGTAATGGTGACTAAGTTATTGCGGGGAGGCATGCGGAGTACACTGTAGGTCGTTAGATATATACATATATATATATATATATATATATATATATATATATATATATGCACACACATACATACACACACACACACACACATATATATATATATATATATATATATATATATATATTATGGAATGGAAAATGACTTCCTTAATTGCGCTTATACCGGGAAATCATTGATTAAAAATATGAACGTACAAATGATTTTTTCGATTCAAGAAAACATTTCTCTTCAGTTAGTGCAACTGAGTAATACATATACATTACCTTTGATTATATATATATATATATATATATATATATATATATATATATATATATATATATATATATATATATATACACACACACGAAGATAACTTGATAAGCCTGAACCTGACACGTTGTGATGATGTGAATTTTGAATCGATTTTTTTCTGTTTGCCGAACTGCGTCATTGATATTTCGTAATTAAGTGTGCTGACAACAATCAGTTCTAAATAAGCAACAAAAAAAAAAAAATACAAAAAAAAAATACACCTTTGTATGGAATACGCATTTAACATCGTTTCACTGCAAAGTATGCATGTTTTTCTCTTACTGCCTCTCTATCTCCTCTCTCTATGCACACACACACACACACACAAACACACGCACACACACACACATACACATAATTGAAATGAAATATTGAAATTTCATTGGATTACAGATTGTATAATAATGTAAACACTAGACAAGGCAAAAAAAAAAAAAATGGAAAAATAAACAAGTAGTTATTTAATAATAAAATCTATTAAAATCCATTATTTCTAAGCAACTTTTTTTTTCCAGAACGATAAAAGTCTGAATTTTATCATATGAAAAGCAGAATAATAGAATTTTGAATAAAATGTTAAATTAAAAATTTTCAAAAACCATACCATTCACCACCATTTCTGTCTCGATCGCTAAAACACCGAAATATTTAAAAAAAAAAAAAAAAAAAAAAAAAAAAGTATTTTTGGATCAAATAATTGTTTTTCGTCTAAATAAGATTTAGGATGATTTGCTACGCACATATGCAAAAATATTTTAATATAAGTTCCTGAATTTCAAATAATTCCAACTTTTTATAGCACTCTATAGATTTACGTAGCGAAATTTAAAAAAATAAAATTTAATGATAGTTTAAAATTAACTATGGAGGCCTGGATAAGACTAAATAAACTATATTTCGCCATGTATTTTTAACGTTTGATTTGACGATTAAGTGAAGAGTTTAATTCTTTTTTTTATACGCGATATATATATATATATATATATATATATATATATATATATATATATATATATATATATATATATTTGTTGCCTACATAATCCCCGAATTAAGCGACGATGAGGCTAGCCCCTACCAGATGGGTGACTAATTTTGGAATACTAGGCGTCGTATGTGTTGCAAACAATTCCTGCATCTAGTATTACGTTTGGTCCACCGTAAATGAATCAAGAAGAAATTACCGAAAAAAAATTATCGTATTTTTAGCAAAATGCGCAGTTATTTATCGATTTTTGCTATCAATTCTTAAAAGCTTTTCTAATTTAATAGTATATTAGCGATAATAGGCTCCCTATCACATTACATAATTATTCATGTATTTTTCAAAATTAGAAAGTTTCTCTCGCAAAAATAATGAAAATATAAAGTTTTCTTTGCTAATCTGACAGATAATTATTCTTAACATATTCAACGTATTTCACACTTCGAAACACAAAATATGAAAAATTAAACACATTCAAAAATAGAATTTTCAATCTTAAAATCTGATACGTGCACAGTTGTTTTTTTTTGTTTTATCTACAATCCTCATCCTCCTCACAATACAATATATTTTGTTCAGTTTCGGCTAATTATTTTAAGGATAAATATCGATTATAAAATAAAAGAACACCA
>NC_136499.1:7584762-7587262 GCF_053919585.1 Euprymna scolopes
TTCATACATTAAAAACATTTTTTGTACATCAACAACGTTTTTTTTCGTACATCAACAACGTTTTTTTCGTACATAAGCAACGTTTCTTTTCGTACATAAGCAACGTTTCTTTTCGTACATAAGCAACGTTTCTTTTCGTACATAAACAACGTTTTTTTTTTCGTACATCAACAGCGTTTCTTTTCGTACATAAACAACGTTTCTTTTCGTACATAAACAACGTTTCTTTTCGTACATTAACAACGTTTTTTCATACATTCACAAAATTTGTCTGTACATAACTCAACATTTATTCCTCTATTAACAACATTTTTTCGTACATTGACAACAGTTTTTTATAAATTAATATTTGTTCGTACAATGACAACAGTTTCTTAATATATTTAAAACGGTTTTTCATACACAAACAAATTTTTTTTCGATACATTAACAACGTTTTTCCACCCATTAACAATGTTTTTTCATACATTAACGGCATTTTATTCGTACATTAACAACGCTTTTTCGTACATCAACAACGTTTTTTTCATACATTAACAACATGTTTCTGTACATTAGTATTTATATAATTTATACATTAGTATTTATATAATTTATACATTAGTATTTATATAATTTATACATTAGTATTTATACATTTATATGACTGTATACATTAATATTTTTAGTATATAATGCAACATTTTCTATACATAAAACTCGTAATTTGAATAATAATACATAACTTGTTCATAACAAAATATGACAGTTGAATTTAATTAAAAATAATGAATACAATATACACAAGCAATGTAGGCCAATGTTTCGTCGCATATATTGTATTATTTACTGATGCATATAAACACTTTTTTTTAATCAGTAATGAATATCTTTGGAAGGTCATATGTTGAAAAGACCCATTCATTTTCTGCTTTATATAATATATATATATATATATATATATATATATATATATATATATATATATATATATATATATATATATATATATATATAAACAGACATTAAATACAAGGAAATACTTTGCTTTCTCATTCTTTTTTTTAGTTTTCCGTATAATCTTTCTTTCATGTAAAAAATCGAAAATATTAATAAAATTTTTATAGTTACTACGAGCGCTTTTGATTTTTGACCGCGAATAATCTTCAGGTGGAATTCATGGAGTTGATTATACGCACACACGCACACACGCACGCGCATATTCCATTCTTTTATAATGTAAGGGAAAGACTGTCTTTATACTATAATTCACTTTTTATATATATACTAACAAAAGTACCCGTCATTGACTGGGTTCAAAAACAACCTACAGAAAATGGACTCTTGATTTATTAAAGTATGATACGTTATGAAAAGGAATGGTTGTAAAGAGATAACTTCAAATTTGGGAGTATCAAAACCAAAGCAAAATATAATGAAAGTAAAAATAAAATAGATAAACCCCATAATTTATTATACCATACCTGTTCACACTGAAACATTTATCACGATATTCTGTGGATCTATATTAAAAAACCTTATTAAACTTTGTGACATATTTCCATTCTATGGAGGTCAGGCGCGAACGAACACCCCATAATTTTATTATACCATATTTCTTCAAACTGAAACATAATTATCAAAGTATAATTACGCAGATAGATATGAAAAGTCTTTATTAAAGTTTGTGTCCATTTCCATTCTATGGAGGCCAGGCGTGAACGCAGACCCCACAATTTTATTATACCATCCCTATTTAAGTTAAAACATACTTATCAAAGTATTATTATGTACATCTATATCAAAAACACTTGTAAACGTTTTTTTTTATTTTAAAATTTTTTATTTCCATACTTTGTGGACTAGGCCCGTACGCAGACCCCACAATTTTAATGAATCATCATTATGCCAGATCAAACATACCCATTCCTGTGTCTCGATACATCTTCTATCATTATATGTGATCAGTTTTCTATAATAGTCAACCATATAGGAGCCTATTCGTGACCAGACACACACACAGACGTTCAGCTTTATATTATAGATATATATATAAATGAGTGTGTGTACGTATTATCAGGTCTTATAGTTACGAGAAAAATACCTAATCCTTAGAGGATATAATAAAACCTTATAAAGTTTGAACATTTGGGACCTCCATAATATTTGCGATCTTCAACATTATTTCGATTTCTCATTCAACCATGTTTTATGCTGATTTATATGCATTTATGTATGTGTGCTTGTACACACGCGCGCACACACACACACACACACGCACATTTTTTTTAATTCCTGAAAGAGTGTTTCATGGTAAACACCTGATGGTCTCTTTAAGAACATTGGTACTATTGTTTATTCATGTGAGTAAAACGATTCAGCGATACGGGAGATTTATTGACTTATAGAAAAAATAATTTACTATTAAAGGACATTTTTGTTATATTTTTTAAGAAACATCTAAGAAATATATATAATATATATGTATATATATATGATATGTATATACATGTACATACAT
>NC_136499.1:7597262-7607262 GCF_053919585.1 Euprymna scolopes
TCGAGAATACGACTTTTTAAAATGTTGGAACGATGAGACTACCCTTGACAAGGGTCTATCGAAAACCAATTTTATCTTTTAGATTAAGCTAAAAATATGTTTTATTGTGTGTATATATATAAATAAACGTATATATATATATATATATATATATATATATATATATATGTACGTGCGTATGTATACATACATGCATATATATATATACGTGCGTATGTATATATACGTGCATATATATATGTACGTGCGTATGTATATATACGTACATATATATATTTGTAGGCATATACGAGCATATATATATATATATATATATATATATATATATACACACGTGTAGCTTAATCGCCATATACATTTTATAACTTCCAATGTATATATATATATATATATATATATTCAGATAATATGTATATATATATATATATATACGTTTATTTATATAGTGTGTGTGTGTAAGCACGTAATATTGACATACGTACATACATATATGCACGTATTTATATACATACGTACATATGACCGTATATATACATGCGTACATATGTATATATATATATATATATATATGTACGTATATATACATACGTATATATATATATATATATATATATATATGTACGTATATATATATATATATATATGTACGTATATATACATACGTATATATATATATATATATATACGTATATATACATACGTATATATATATATATATATATATATATATATATATACACACATATATATAAAATTATAAAATATATATGGCGATTAAGCTACACTGAATATTCCGCGTTTGAAGGACTCTTCAGCCTAAAGAGTCCTAGAGTGGATGAAACGCGGAATATTTAGTGTAGCTTAATCGCCATATACATTTTATAACTTACTAACTAGCTCTACCTACGTATTGAGCACTTTTGAAGTAAATACTTAAAGTTTATGCATAAATTTATACTTTCGTATATAAATTTTATGTGAATAAATAAATATATATATATATATATATATATATATATATATATATATATATATATATATATACATTGGATGTTATGAAATGTATATGGCGATTAAGCTACAGGTATATATATATATATATAAATATATATATATGCTCGTATATATACATGCCTACAAATATATATATGTACGTATATATTCATACGCACACACACACACATATATATATGTACGTATATATACATACGCACGTACATATACACACATACATGTACATATACATATGTACGTATATATACATACGCACGTACATATATGTATATGCACGTGTATATACATACGCATGAACATATATATATGCACGTATATATACATACGCATGTACATATATATATGCACGTATATATACATACGCATGTACATATATATATATATATATATGCATTTATATATACATACGCACGTACATATATATGTGCATATATATATATACATACGCAGGTACATATATATGTGCATGTATATATACATACGCACGTACATATATATGTGCATGTATATATACATACGCACGTACATATATATGTGCATGTATATATACATACGCACGTACATATATATATAAGCATGTATATATATATATATGCATATATATATATATATATATGTACGTATGTATAAATACGCGCATACATATATATATATATACGTATATATATATATACATACATACGTACATATATATGTATATACGAACGTGTATATATATACATAAGCACGTATATATATATATACGCACGTATATATATATATGCACGTATATATATACGCATATATATATACGCACGTATATATATATACGCATATATATACGCATATATATATACGCACGTATATATATATATACGCATATATATATACGCATATATATATACACATATATATATACGCACGTATATATATATATACGCACGTATATATATATACGCACGTATATATATATATATATATACGCATGTATATATATATATATATATACGCACGTATATATATATTTACGCACGTATATATATATTTACGCACGTATATATATATATATATATACGCACGTATATATATATTTACGCACGTATATATATATATATATATATATATATATATACGCACGTATATATATATATATATACGCACGTATATATATATATACGCACGTATATATGTATATACATATACGCACGTATATATATATATATATATACGCACGTATATATATACGCACGTATATATGTATATACATATACGCACGTATATATATATATATATATATATACGCACGTATATATATACGCACGTATATATATATATACGCACGTATATATATATATATACGCACGTATATATATATATATATACGTACGTATATATATATATATACGTACGTATATATATATATATACGTACGTATATATATATATATACGTACGTATATATATATATATACGCACGTATATATATATATATACGCACGTATATATATATATATACGCACGTATATATATATATATACGCACGTATATATATATATATACGCACGTATATATATATATATATATATATACGCACGTATATATATATATATACGCACGTATATATATATATATATACGCACGTATATATATATATATACGCACGTATATATATATATATATACGCACGTGTATATATATATATATATATATATATATATATATATACGCACGTATATATATATATATACGCACGTATATATATATATATATATATATATACGCACGTATATATATATATATATATACGCACGTATATATATATATATATATATATATATATATACGCACGTATATATATATATATATATACGCACGTATATATATATATATATATATATACGCACGTATATATATATATATATATACGCACGTATATGTATACGCACGTATATATATATATATATATATATGCGCACGTACGTATATATATATATATATATGCGCGCGTATATATATATGTACGTACATAATATATATATATATGTATATATATATATATATATCAAAATAAAAATATACAGATATATTATATATTCAAATTTCTTGGTGGAATGACTACATACAGTTAAAGTATGTGTATGAGATATATTATTAATAATTCTTTGGTAAAAATACACACACACTCACACACACAAAAACGAAGTGTTTGACTATGCGAAATTATTTAGTCGTTTCCGTGTTTATAAGTGCATTTTATTACAGATTCACGCTTTAATGTTTTGCCAACCTTCGCATATATATATATATATATATATATATATATATATATATATATATATATGTGTGTGTGTGTGTACATATTTTATACACCTTACTACTTTAATAATCCAGAAGCGATCTACTATAGCTGTATACGTTTAAGCTAAGTACATTTTATGTATTATTCATATAGATCCACCCATTTTTTGTACCAAGCCTATTGTTTATGCAAGATCTGTTTACTGTTATGTTTTACTTTTCATAGGCTGCTTTACATACATACATACATACATACATGCATACATACTTTTAATATCAGCATTGCTCTGAATATAAAGGCTATTATTTGAAACTCCATGGAATACAGATAATAAATTCATTTTTCAATTCGTATACCTTGACGAATAATGCATTTCTTGTGAATTCTAATTTTCAGAGTTAAAATTCTATATACATATATATATGTATATATATATATAACATGTAATATATATATATGTAATATGTATATATATATATATATATATATATAACTAATAATATATAACATGTAATATATATATATATAACATGTAATATATATATATATAACATGTAATATATATATATAACATGTTATATATATAACATGTTATATATATATATTACATGTTATATATATATATTACATGTCATATATATATATATAACATTTAATATATATATATAACATGTAATGTATATATGACATGTAATATATATATATAACATGTAATATAATTTAAAGGAGATTAGAATAATAGTCTAATAGAAATCCTCCTAAATTTGCTGATGAGGAGACCGTGCTTACCAAAAAAACTATGTATAATTGTTCTACGTGACATCATGTATACCACAAATAAAAAGCACGGATTTCCGAAACGATCGTACAGATAATTGACTTTGTTGTTGTTCCTTCTTATGAAACTGATTTTTAATTTAATTAAAATTTGATTTTTAAATTAAAAATTTTTTTTTTAATTTTTAAATTATAAATCACATTACTTAATATAACATGTAATATATATATATAACATGTAATATATATATATAACATGGAATGTATATATAACATGTAATATATATATATATATATATATATATATATTACGTGTAATATATATATAACATGTAATATATATATATATATATATATATATATATATATTACATGTAATATATATACACATGTACTTATTCGTGTACATTATATACACACACAGATATTTATTTATTTAAATGTGTATGTACGTGTGCATTTACACACACGCACTATACACACACACACACACACATATATATATATATATATATATATATAATTTTACCTATATTTTATAAAGACTAAGAAAATACTTTATTTCAGAACAATGTTCACAACACAATCCCTATTTATCAAAATCAGCTTTGTAAACAGCCGCTTTGTCACTACATAACATAATTATAGAATTATGCAAATACTCTCATGGCAACTTGACATTGTCCGTTTATTAATATTTATATTATTGATACGAGTGATAAAAAAAAAATAAGAAAAATGCACTCATGCACTTTAACCGCAAGTTTTTATTTTTATAAGAGTTACACTAGAGAAGAGGGGAAACAATCTTAAATTTAATGCATTTTCCAACCAAAATATTTTCGGTGGTGCAAAACAGGTTCAACCAAAACAAATTAATCCAAGAAGCAGACAATATTTCTACACATTTATTGAATTAATTGCGAATAAGATGAGTTCATGAGCAGATTTCAAATTACTTTTTAAAATTTACTAATAAAATGTAGCATGGTATATTTTTTTAAACTATGAAAAATGTTTTTTAAATGCACATAAATAAAATAGCATTCTGTTAAAATATTATGAAATAGATGAAATGTATATTTTTATATAAATTTTTTAAAAATATAATTATTTAGATATTAAATACAACAGCCGAATTTGAATAGTTTGCAGATATTTTTACTAAAAATTTTTTTTCTGAGGGTTAGTTTGTGCAGTTTTTTTCAAAATAATATTAAAAAAAAAATAGAAACCAGTTTAAAAATAATTACATTTGGATTATTTCCTCTTTTCCCTCGTATAATTCTTACGAAAATGAAAACCAAAAGAAAAGTTCCTCCACTTAGCTAATGTGCACAAAAAAAGTGTGTTTAGTAACTAATGTTAATAAGAAAAAAAAATAATTGGTCGCTTTTAGTAATGAGCAAATTTTGATTAAATTATTTATTATTTAATTTACTATTTATTAAATTCAATACAAATTCAATTGTATTATGAATTGCGTGAAAAATATATATATATATATATATATATATATATATATATATATGACAAAAGAATATATTCCAATTTCAATGGCCATCTTAAAATTTATTCCTTTAAGCGCGTTGACATACACAATTCTTGACACCACCTGTTTCGTATCGTAAAATCATTCATTGAATTATATGAATCAATAAAAACATTCTGCATTTAACCCCTCAGGAAACAAAGGACCTATTAAACAATCGAAAGGAAAAAATGCAAATGGGCATGATTATCAAATCCGAAAATTGGGAGAGAAGTTGCAATTACCTTTTATTTCATCTTTTATTACGCCAGGTTTCACACACACGCACACACACACACACACACACACACACACACACACACACACACACACACATATATATATATGAGTTATGAATTAAAACCTGAAAAATATTTCAGAATTTTTTTGCAATGGTGAATCCATACCGACAATTTATGCAATTTCGCTCGTAAATTTGGGCGATATGATTTTTATGAAAAAAGCGAATCAATATATATATATATATATATATATATATATATATATAAACAAAAAAATCTATGGCTTTTGTATGTTTGTTTGCTATCGTGCATAATGAATGACGTCATCATTTTGTGAGGATAGAAAAGGATGCCACAATCGATTAAAACGAAGATAGAGGATGAGCTGAAGTTTAGAAGACACCAGTAAATGAAAACACACACACACACACACACACATATATATATATATATATATATATATATATATATATATAAATATATATATATATGTATATATAAATATAAATATATATAAATATATATATATATATATATATATATATATATATATATATATATATATATATAAATTTAGAAAATATATATGGCTATACAGATTTTTCCTTTTACATCCTTGTGAGGATTCGCCAGACGAATCTTCAGGACGATGAAACATGAGAAAACTCTCTGTAGCTTAATTGTCATATATATATAGAAAAAAACCTGCTATCTAGCTGTACTTTCGCATCAAGCGCTGTCGAGTATATTTGCATGACATTTTATATAGATACATAGAATAATAATCACACACACACACAAACATATATATACTATCACATACACACATTACATATACATACACACTGCTACATATACATCTATATATACTATTACATATACATACATATATATATACATACACTATTACATATACATATGTATATACATACATATATATATATATATATATATATATATATACACTATTTTTTTTTTTACACAGTGATCACCACTTATCAAGGCCCGGAAGCCACTCAGGGATAAGGGTTATTGCAAGTACATTACGTTAGTGTGGAGATTTGATGAAGTGTTTACTTAAGGGGGCGGTTCATTAGGAATTTGTTAACATTGGACTTGAAGACATCCAAATTGTAGTCCGGTGGGAAGCAGGCAGACGGAACAGAGTTCCACAGGCATGCAGTTCTAAGAAAGAAGCTTTGTTATGTGTATACATATACATATGTATACACATACATATATATATATATACACACTATTACATACATATACATAAATATATATATATATATATATATATATATATATACACACTATTACATACATATACACACACACGCGTACTTTCCTTCTCATCAGAGGGTAGGAATTAGCAAAATGCGGGATCGGATTTTGCATACAAAGTATTTGATGAAACTGCAAGTAAGTCAAAGATCTTACTTGATAACAAAAAGTGAAGCAGAGGGAATATGTTGAAGATATATACACACACACACATGTATATATTTACATACGTATGTATATTTTTACATATATACTAGCAGGAAGACCAGACGTTGGCGGGATTGTTCCCACTCCTATATTTTTATTGTGATCGAAATCCATGAAATCGCCCAGGAGGAAGCTTTACATGCCTCCAAAATATTCCAAAATATTCATAATACTCATCTCATCGGCTGAAGAGAGCTTGATATGGGTATTTAAAACGGTCCCCTATTATTAGGTTTGAAACCGACGGTACCGATGACTTGTTTCATCTTAAATTTCTGTAACTATTTTATATATATATATATATATATATATATATGAGTATCCCTTAAAAATAAATTATCATTGGTACTGTAGTGAATTCGAGAGGGCAAGTTGATGCAGTGATTGCAGATGGTTAAATGGCTTACTAACGACTGATAAAAATAATTTTTTTTGTATAGTTTTAAAAACTTCCAAAACTTGATATATATATATATATATATATATATATATATATATATATATATATATATATATATATATCATTTACTGTATCCATATACAATGTTATGAGGAGAAATATTTTATGTAATATACTTTAAATATTTACTTAAACAGTGCTTGATACGACGAGTTAAGTACGGAGATGCAAAGGGGTTAAGTCCGCATTTACTGTTTTTTTTGGGGACATTTTTTTTTGTTTTTATTTTCGAAGAACTCCGTTGTGAGGAGACAATTTAAAAGATATAAAAAATGTCAAAGTTTAGTTAAAAACGAAACAAATACACTCAAGTAATACAATAACGCAAAATGAAACATTAATTATCTGAATATTTTATTGAATTTAAACTTTTTCTCCCAAAAGGCACACGCATTTGAATAATAACTGTTGAAAAATGTTTATAAATTTTAAAAGTCATGCATTCTCATGAAATAAAAAAAAAACTTTCATTCATTTAAGAATTTTCTTAATGTTATTTTAATTGAATGTTCAGATAATTCATATTTTCTATTGTATTACGGTAGTGTGTCTGTTTTGTTTTGAACTAAAAGTTGCACGAAAATTTGACATTTTCAAATAGTGTCTTTTTGAATTGCCCCTGACCCCACCTCTCAAAATTATTATAAAATGAAAACAAAATTGTCCAAAAAAGCGTTAATGCACAATTTCGATAATTCTGTTTAGCTTAGTTGACACATATTTTCATAACCAAATAACTTATATATATATATATATATATATATATATATATATATATATATATATATATATATATATATATATATATAAGCGCTTCGGGTGTATTTTAACGATCTTGTTTTTAATCGACTTATTTATTTTATTGAATTGTACATGTGTTACATACAACTTGCCCCATTTTTTTTTTCCTTTTCCTCACCATCTTATTTTAATTGATTGAATTTACGCGATGGTTATTGGTTGACTTCTTTATATATATATATATATATACATATGTATGACTACTTCTTTAATCACATAAATTAGTATACCAAAATATAGTTTTATGCGTATGTTCTCAGTATTTACTTCAACAGTGCTCAATACACAAGTAGAGCTAGGTAATAAGTTATAAAAATATATTGCAGTTAAGCTACACAGAATATTCTGCGTTTCATTCTTGTGAAAATTCTTCATATATATATATATATATATATATATATATATATATATATATATATATATATATATATGTATATATATATATATATAAGAACAAGTAGTTAATAAAACATGTTAAAAACATTTTGAAAAAGAGTTAAAAACATATTTAATTTTAAAAAGGAAGCACAAGATATATATATATATATATATATATATATATATATATATATATATATATGAGAGAGAGAGAGAGAGAGAGGGTAGCTTTCTATGTCTTGACCGACTATAGAATCCGATTGTAAGAGTGCTTGCTAACGAAATTTTTTGGCAAGAGTTGCGCAATCTCCAAGCACACATCTTCTGAGTTGGCATTGTTAAATACCAGTGGCAAGTGGAGGTTCAGGAGGATTGAAAAACAATGCTGAGATAAGCGGAGAGTACAACAACGGCTAGAATTCCCAAATAGTCACCATTCTGGTGCTAACCAGGATCAACGTTGCTAGCGATGCTCTTTGTGTAAACAAATTGAGCTTAGGCGTTTGGACAATGTAAAAAAAATTGTTATTTCATTACCCGGCATAATACCAGCTGAATAGCGTAACTGTTAAAAGCGCCGATTGTCGTTTGAGCGGACGAGTTTCGATCCTGGTTTGAGGTAGTTGCTTCTCTAGCCACACTGATGAGCTGTGATACAGCGAAACGGTAATTTATATGAATGACTAATATATATATATATATATATATATATATATATATATATATTAGTAAAAGTACCCGTCGTTGACTGGGTTCAAAAACAGCCTACAGAAAATGGACTCTGATTTATGAAAGTAAGATAGGTTATGAAAAGGAAGGGTTGTAAAGAAATAGCTTCGAATTTGGGGGTATCAAAACCAAAGCGAAATATGATGAAAGTAAAAATAAAATAGATAAACCCCATAATTTATTACACCATACCTGTTCACACTGAAACCCTTATCACAATATTCTGTGGATCTATATTAAAAAACCTTGTTAAACTTTGTGACATATTTCCATTCTATGGAGGTCAGGCGCGAACGAACA
>NC_136499.1:7612262-7674762 GCF_053919585.1 Euprymna scolopes
CATTGCCGGTCTTTGACGTGTTGCCATAGTCTGTATAAATGGTGACGGATGATCGTAGAACATGATTTGGGAGATCATTGATAAAGTTCAGGAAGAGAGTTGGGCCTAAGATGGATCTTTGAGGCACCCCAGCGTTAATGCTGAGGACGTTGGATTTCCGCCCATCAACGACTATTTTAATAAACCTGTTGGAGAGAAATGATTTGGTGATTGAGAGGACATTTCCTGCTATTCCGTACCAGAAAATCTTGTAAAGTAGACTTTTATGCCAAACTCTATCAAATACTTCAGATATCTCATGAGCTACTACTCTAGAACCGAGACCGCCGTTAATAGATTCACCGACAGTGAAGACGTTTCGTTATCACCAGTTCAATTTCTCGTCTGATCATTCTTAAATATTCTTTTTTTTTTTTTTTTTTTTTTTGATTATGCACTAATATTTTCCAGATTATCAAAAAAATAAATTCAGACAAATAATTTATTTTATTTTTGTGTTCGTGTTTTAGAATTCATTTCGCAATGTGAGTCTACAGCGAACGAGCCGTATCTACATGGCGAAGGATGACGGTGCGTTTATATAAAACGTCACACCGGATCTGTACGCCTTCCCTCACTTATCTTTTTTATTTAATGGATGACGTCATCCACTGTGCTTGATTACCTCTCATGTCTGTTATTATCATTGAAAGCACACGGGGCAAAGAACAAAGATAACCGGATGCAAAGCGTTTTAGCGTCGCAATAAATATTTCACCATATATTTCTTTACACCTTCAAATACAACTCCACACACATCTAGCCCGTAAATATATTACATCTTTCGATGAAAAATATTTATATAGTGCATACATCAACGAGAAAAAAAATACATTCAGATTTAGCTGTAGCAAAATTCTGTGCATTTTAGCCTGACGATTCGACACGGCAATGAAACACGGAAGATTCTGTGTACCTTATTTGTCATATAGTTTAATAACTTGCCACACACACACACACACACACACACACACACCCACACACACACACACACACACACACACACTCTTACCGTTTATTTTTTAATATGTGTTGAAATGTTCAATTCTTGACAGCACCTGTTTCGTAGCGCAGAATCATTCTTGTAATTATTATGTCAATTTTGATGTCAAGATGGCGTAATAAAAGAAAACACAATTTCAACTTCTCTTCTGATTTTCGGATTTTGTAATCATGTCCATATTTCCTTATTTTCTTTTAACGTTAATGAGTTCCTTTTTTTCTGACGAGGTAAGGGCGAAATAAACTTAAAAATTGCCATAATTACATAAAAGGTTTTGATCTACGAAACAGGTGCTGTCAAGAAAATAACATTTTAACATACTTAAAAAATAAACGGTAAGATGGACAATATCATGAAATTTGAAATATAGAGTTTTTGTCATTTATTCGTTATATGCTCTGTAGTTACATCGAGCTTCATAAATTAAAGGATTGATATGAATAAAAGGTGAAATATAATTGAATAAACATATTTATCCCATAAACACCCCCTCTCTCTCTCACACACACACACACACACACACACACATATATATATATATATATAATTTTCAGAATGTGAGAGATTATATATAATTATTTCCACAGCCAAACAACACTGCAGCCCACAATTTTCATGGCTCTTATGGGCTGCGGCGTTGTTTTGCTTTGGAAATAATTACACACACACACACACACCCACACCTCCCCTCTTCGGTAGAGCACTCTCGTAAATTATCTTACTCGCTACTTAATTTAGCTGAAATAATGCGAAGCTCGCGATTTGTTTACAAACAAACGTTTGAGCCCTCTACGAGTAGCGGACGGATGTTTATTTAAATAGACGTTCGGACAGTTTAATTTCGGCCACCGATTCCATAGTCAGGGGTAGGACTGCCGACTGTCATCACGACGGTTCTAGGTTCGATCCTCGGCTTGGGAGAGGTGTTAGTCTAGCGGCACTGATGAGTTGTGAAACAACGAAACAGGTCTGTATGTCGATGACTAAAATATATTTTATATATATATATATATATATATATATATATATATATATATATTCCAAGTTAGAAATATGAAGATATCCAACGATAAGAACCGTTGAATTTAACGAGGTTATGATTAGTGTCAGATAAAAAGAGCAAGATATGTTAATTTCAAGTAAACAATTTACATAGACACAGCACAGGTATTGCCAATGTTTCGGTCAACTGATGACATCATTGGGTGACCAAAAGTTCCTATTCAATGAGAACAATTCAAAAACTATATTTCTCATGAAATAGGAACTTTGGGTCACACAATGAGGTCATTAAAAAAAAAAAACAGCATAACAATTTCGGCGTCGGCGTGAGCTCACACACACAAACAGAGACAAAATGCTTTTATATATATATATATATATATATATATATATATATATATATATATATATATATATATATATATATATATATATATATATGCACATGGTAGCTTCCTTAAGTCTTAACAGACTATTGTGGTTACGCGTGAAATGTTTGTGGTAAAAGTTATACAATCTCCACCTACACTTCACCGTAGTCGGCGTTGTTAAATACTAGTGGCAAGTGTATATACAAGACGACTAGAAACAATGCCGAGATAAACGGAGAGCACATACAGCGCCAAGAATTCCCAAATGGTTGCCCATTTGATATTAGCCAGGCTCAACTTTGCTTAACTTCGCTGATCTGACGAGAATCGGTGTGTCAACGTGATTATCCTGTATATATATATGCACACACGTGTACCATGAAAAATTCCTATACACATGCATATATAAAGATAATGTTTTGTCTTTTTACAATGATTTTTGTTTGTTTGTTAAATGCAATTCCGTCACTTTAGCAAGCATACTGACGCACTATTCAACTCAACACCGATGCGTTATCTGCAACGATCAATTGTTATCGATTTTTCATAACACCTTCTCATTCAACAAAGAGGTTTTTTTTTTCATTTTTTATGCGAGATATCCCAGCTGATGACCCAACTTCACACACTGACCCCTTGATATCGCCGTCGCTGCCAAAGCTACTCGTGGGAAAATCCGACTTTTAGTTCGAATCAATCGACTAATAACTTTTTTTTTTCTCTCTCTCTTTTTGTTTTTGGTATTCTGCAGACACAAAAAGCTTCAGACATGTTCGCGTTTGCATCATTGTGGGTTGTCCTGAAACAGCAGTTTCATATATGCCGATATTAGGTATGCTTGTGGCCACCATAAAGCAGGCCTGGTCACTGAAAATGATGTAATGCACAAGGTACGAACACGCGAGAATTAGGTATTGTTCTATGACGTGAATCTTCAATGTTTTTATCAGAGTACATTTCTTGTATTAAAAAGATATTAAGTCGAAATGGTTTCCCATAAAATATTATCCGAAAATCATTAAATAAAACTTGTTTACTCACAAATACAAAATTTTTCGTCGCATTATATTTATGATGGATATCTAGAATTCATCATTTACCCAATCCAGAATTATATTATTAACGTGGTATTCAACCGTATGACTGATTTCTGATTGCCATAGAAATCGCTGGTACAGAAGGCTAACTAACATAATTCTATAGTATTACAAAGAAAAAAATTTAGTGTGCTCTTACTAACGAAATTTAACACACTGTAATTATATATATATATATATATATATATATATATATATATATATATATATATATATATATATATAATTTACCATGATTGAATATATATATTGAATATATATATAATTTACCATGATTGAATATGCAAAAATATTAGTAAATAATTACCTTACATATTAATGAATTCAAATAATTTCATTTTTTATCATGAACTCGTGAATTTTACCTACCACCGCCATCTTGGATTTTAGATATGGAAACACAGTCAAATTAAAATATAATTACAAACGCCATTTCTGGTAAAATATGTTATTTTAAGCTTTATAATTTTTTTCTTCATAATAATTGATCAATCAAGCTTTAAATTTTCCTAATACTTGTGAAAAGTAAAGGAAACCTGTTTTTCTTTCTATTTTTACATCAAACATAATTTTTTGGAATTGTATTTCTCCGTTTTAATATCACTTTTAGTCAGTTTTTAATTTCATGATTAAAATCATTTTTCCTTTCTTATTTTCTAATTAATGAGCCACACTCTTTTTCCATAAACAAGATCATATTGTATAAATCAAATTGACAAAAACTTTCATTAGAATATAGTAGTCCCTAAATGGGCCGTTTTGGTAACCCTCTGAGAGGATCCAACTCGTTGGAATGTTACATCACATACGAAAATCAAGGGGTCAAACAAGAGACGAATGAGAAAGAGGGATAGGAAGTCCCCCAAATATATTTATATACAACGAAAATGAAAAAAAATGGTAAAAGCATATAAAGTGTATTCTTTACTTATTAATCGGTGAAAATACTATATTGATTAGATAATTACCTGATTTTTGGTAGATTTTTAAAGACAGGCTGTTACGAAAATCGAAAACACTCCATAAATTTGGCGGTCACTATATATATATATATATATATATATATATATATATATATATATATGATTGTTGAGCTGGATTAAATCCGAAGATATAAAATAAAATGGAGGTGGAAGGACCTGGATACTCAACGTTTCGCCCGATTTATGCGGGCTTCTTCAAGAGGGATGACCATATATATATAGGAAATTTATTACTGTGAGACCAGAATGAGTTTACATATTGTTTCAGAGTCCATCTATGAATTCTGACGAAGCCAGTCGGATATTTCCTCTTCTTTTTGGGTATTTTCCCCTAGCTGAAACAATATGTAAACTCATTCTGGACTCACAGTAATAAATTTCCTATATACTGCTCTGGCTACACATTGAGTACTCTAGTCCGGTTTTTTCACCACTGGTATATATATATATATATATATATATATATATATATATATATATATATATATATATATATATATATCATTACAGTTTCGATTTAATCTTTAGATTTTCTACCAGAAGGGATTTTAAATGATTAACACAAACTCAGATAATCAATTATATAAAGAGCAGTAATATATGTGCATGTGCGTATATGCAGCTAATAAAAAAATCTGCAAAAAAAAAAAACACCCACAAAGTTGCCATAGTCTTGATCGGCTTTGCCCTAGATGAATAACGTCTAAAAATTTGGACGAAAGATTTTCATTCCTTGATTCTAATTTGGCGCAGATTTCCTCATGGGGTGGGTTGTTTAGATTTGTCATCTAATATAATTAACCAAATAAAAAAAAAAAAAAATTAAAAATACAAGAAATAAAAGAAAGTTACTTTTTCAATAAGTTATTTCTATTATGCCGACTCCTTCCTTGAGGAATCGATATAGAAGAGGAGTTGTCTGTGTGTGTGGGCTCAGAAAGAGAAATGGGTTAAGCGAAAGAGAAGTGGGTAGATGGGGTATAAAGAAAAAAAAGAAGATATAAAATCGAATAGAGTACGATAGAGAAATAAAAGCTGTAGAAGAAATATGTTATATGTTGCACCGGGCAACGACACGTAATTCTGCTAGTTTATTTATTTATTTTTTTGTAATTTTCGAAAATATATTGAAGTTTCTATCTTTACAAAACTGATATCACTTCTTAATGAGAAGAATAATTTTGTCTTTGAAATGTTGAGATTTAAAAGATAATTATGTTCTGACCTACGGTGTTTAAGAAAATATGAAACTAGATTGGTTACCTATCTAACAATATCTCGGTTCTATTTTTTTATCATTAAGCAATATATATATATATATATATATATATATATATATATATGAGCCTGGCCAGTAGTAGATGGGTGACGATTTGAGAAGGCTAGGCGCTCTATGTACCGCGACGAGTCGCAAAATTTTCCAGGTTGGTATCTTCGTTAAGACATGCATTTAGAAGAAAACTGATTTAAAAAAAAAGTGCGTTCTATTGTATGCTCTGTCTTGTGACAGTCATTTGCACCGACAAAGATGAGCAGTAATATCAAAATGTGTGGTTGGTTCTACACAAAGCCTTTACCACCATAAACCAAGGATTTGTGTGGATTTCCGAACAACTTAATTGTTGTGTCGGAACCTTATACGCTGAAATCGACGGTAGAGTCCATTTATATACACAAGACAACTAGTGACCTTTTTTCATCACAACCACTACCCCCAGCACTATTTGTTCCACAATTATTATTTACTAAATTTAATAAATCCTGATAAATCCGCTAAAAAATTCTTGAACAAATGAAATGATCTCTTTACATCGATATAACCATAAAGATAAAACAAAAGTATTTTGTTATCTAATTTGTGTACACGTGCACGGTGCTTACGAACATTATGTATATATATATATATATATATATACATACACACGTATGCATATATATATACACGTAAACATATATATATATACACGTATACATATATATATATACACGTATACATATATATATACATATATATATACACACACACATATATATATATACACACACACACACATACATATATATATACACACACATATACATATATATATACACACATATGCATATATATATACACACACATATACATATATATATACACACACATACATATATATATACACACACATATACATATATATATACACACACATATACATATATATACATGTACATATATATGCACATATACATGTACATTTGCATACATGCATACATACACACACACGTATATCTATATACATACACACATAATATTTGTATACATATGTGCATACATACATATTTATATACATATATACACACATATATACAGACATACATGAATATATATATATATATATATATATATATATATATATATATATATATATATAGGCCGTTATTGTGGGGGTATTGACGTTGCCCGCAATGAAAATGATTAATATTGCTGGTAAAGGAAGTGAGTTCCAAACGGAACTGCATGACGACCCGAGTAATACTCAAGCATATATATATATATATATATATATATATATACATATATATATATACATATATATATATATATACTTATTATTAATATACATATCTATATATATATAAATTTGTATTCCTGTCTGGGTGGTTGTTTGTTCACAATTTGATTAATATATACAACAGGTCATTACTATTTCATTTATTGAAAAATATAGGATTAAATGGTTACCTCATTTGCATATTATATTAAGGAAAATCGATTTTACTAAATAGCTGTATGTTAGTTATTGTTACTAGCGAGAGAATTATTTTAAGTGTTCTATTTATGATTGTTATTTAATCAACTTTAAATAACAATTATATTTACAATATATTTAATTTAATTTATTATGAATTATTATTCCTGATATAAACGGGTCCAGAGTTATTTCTCCTGGGTACTTTGAAACATAAAAATCTCTTCACCAAATAAAATTATTTGGTAATCTCAATAAGTTTCTAGCGTGAAAATATAATTCGGTGTAGACAGAAAAATGTTTTGCTTTTTTATAATATTTAAACAAACAAGCAAAAAACAAACACCTGCGAATAAACTGAAAGGATTTCATTTGTTTGTTTTTTTTATATTCTTGAAACTGCTATACAGAATCTTTGACTGCTCCGAGAATTGAAACTTTAGCCACAATTTTAGAAACACAAAAGCCCCCCCCCCCCAAAAAAAAATGGAAAATTTTCTTTATTTACGAAAAACAAAACAAAAATAAAATGCCAGTAAAAAAATGCCTTTTGCTTTATTATTGTGTTGAAAATTGTAAAGTTGAGTTTTGCTGTTTTTTGTTAAACTTATTTTTTACCATCAACACTCACTTTTAAAATGACGACTTTTAAAGGTTTTCATTATATCACATTCAAATTTGTGGCAGACAAATAGTTTTCTGAATACATAGATCTTTATTATCCAATGTAATCCATTATGTTTTTACTGGCGGTCATGAATTTCCCAACTAAAAAGTACTGATTCGCATGCAAGTAACAAAACACCGTATTCTCTCCACATTAATAATGGCGAATACCACTGGCATTTACTAACTAGTACATTGGAAAAATGTCTTAATAAACAGAAAACTATTTGGCTGTCCCAAATTTGAATCATATTCATTTTTAGCATATCCAAAAACCTACACAAGTCGGAATTATGAACGTGCGTGTTAAAGCGGAAAGAAATCAGAAATTTATTAAATATCTTCGAAATGTCGACGACCACATAGAAACGTTGTTTTAAGGTGTCGATAATGTAAACACGATTTGGGGTTTGTATTTTCATTTTTTTTAAATGTTTCAAAATCATTATTAGTTTATTTTAGGCTTCGTCTTTTAAATGGTACATAAATTATGATGGTAATTTTAGTGCATATTTAAGTTACATCGTGTTACATTATTAAAAAGGCTAAACCAGTGGTTCGCTTTGGGAGTAACTATTAACTTAATTATTTAGATACCGTAAAAATAATAAATTAGGCTCATTACCGCAGGGTCCCGATTTCGAATCTCGCTAGATTCAGCCACTCTAATGG
Organism: Euprymna scolopes; assembly: GCF_053919585.1. Lineage (NCBI taxonomy): Eukaryota > Metazoa > Mollusca > Cephalopoda > Sepiida > Sepiolidae > Euprymna > Euprymna scolopes. The sequence goes on from NC_136499.1 coordinate 7,620,828, forward strand.
ACGACGAAACACGTGTCAGTGGATAATTATATTGTAAAAATAATAAGATACTCTAAACTCAATAAATTTTATTTTATTTTTTTTTTTTACACCGTGGTCACCACTTATCAAGGCCCGGAAACCACTCAGGTATAAGGGTTATTGCAAGGTACAGTAAAATTAAATTACATTTGGAAACTATTTAAAAAAAAGAAAAAAAGAAACACCAACGACAAAAACTCAGTCCAGAAACTGCAATAATACGTTTGTTTTTTGTTATTTATTAAAGTATATAAAAAAGCCTTATGATAATACATATTTATTAAGCAGCAGTGCTTAGCAGCACTATCCCTTCCCCATATTCGGATGCGGGTCCTTTTTCTTTGTTAATTAGTCTATTAATAGAGGAATTAGGGTTCTATATAATATTTCTGTGAAGCTTCTCTTTTTTTTTTTTCAAATAACACACGGGCGACGCCAGGTAACCTTGCTTCTTATTATAACAAGTGTTCAAGATATTTTGGAAGGTACGATAAAATCGGCCAGGAGAAAAGTCAATTCACTCGGACGAGCAGTACGAATACGGCTAAGAAATCTCTCGCGAACGACATATGGCGTCTCCATGGGAATATTGGGATGGGGTGGGGAGGTGAGGTAGAGGGGTGAAGACATAATGTGTGCCGGTGGAGAGGTGAGGGTGGGTGAAGGAGGGGGTGACGGAGGTAGTAGAAGTTAACTAAAGGAATTGTTGAATGGAATCTACGAGGTGGTCGGGGTAAAGGGGAGAAAGGTACAGGCCGAGTCGAGGCCGGAAGAGAGACGGTGGGAGGCGAAGGAGGAGAACAGGGTCACATGAGAGAGACCTTTCCTTTTTCTCTCTGTCTCCCCACCCCTCAGCAGAGGAGCTTGTTTTTCTGGGCAACGGATTTCTACTCTTGTTTACATTACTGGAACTGTTGGCCTTCGGGACAAGATCAAAGTGTAGTATCTGTTCTTCAGATGCTGCACTTCTATTTCTTGTTCTCTTTCGGTGGAGGAGAAATCCTTCACGACTGAGACAATTTTTATTTTTGTACCTTTTCTCCACGTTAAAAAACGACCCTGGTGTCTAACTCTGTCCTGTGGGGAGGCATAGTAAATAGGTACATTACTGGAACTTGCTATCAGGCACTGGATATGTCTTCAGCAGTATAATGTGTGTGCATATATATATATATATATACTAGCATGGGTGCCCGGCGTTGCCCGGGTGTTTGGAGGTGTATGCTGAGCAAAAAAAAAGGGGGTAATTTTTTAAACTTTGACCCCTATTATGACCCCTGAAAATTTATTGTTTTGGGCTCAAATCAAGTTATTAAGTTAGATCCATGTCCACGGAAGCTATATCTAAAATTTAAAGTGTTTAGACCCAAAATTGTCGGAGAAGTTTGGTAGAGTTCTCAAAGCTCAAATCGTTGAACTTTGACCCCTTAATCGCCAAATTTCTGGCTAAAAACCGATCACATAGATTTTTCCAAATCTCAGTACCCTGTATATCAAATTTCGAGTCTGTAGACTAAAAATTGACAGAGTTATTTCGTAGGGAAATGTAGATAGACACACACACACACACACTTTCACTTTTATAGATATATAGATTTAAAATTTGAGTCTGACAGAATGACAAAATTATATTGCAAACCGATATATTAAACAAACGAACTTCAAAGAGACAAATGAACACATAAGTAAAAACAATTTGTATTAGAAAACATTTATTATTCCACGTCTTTTTTTTACAGACCTGACGACTGAGGTTCGCTCTTAATAAAAATTGTTTTTTATAGTCTTAATTTTGACTTCCTTTTTCATAAAAAACTAAAAAAAAAATCAAGAAAGAAAAGAAATTTAATTTTATTTTTTCATTAATTTCTTTCTGTGCAAAGCAATTCTTTCAAACTTACTCTGTTTCCAAAATGTTTTTATTTTATTCCCCTCCCCCTTCATTCATTTTCCTCCGCATCCTGGCAAGATTACTGTACACATAGATTCGAAAAAATAGTCAAAAACAAATATATAAATAAATGTTATCAAAGGCAAGATAAGTTACTTTTCTACCTAACTGGATATCTTTTTTGTGTTTTTATTCAATGTAATATATTTATTCAGCTCGAAAAACATACAGTGTTTACCGATGTGTTGGAAAATTCAAGATGGCGTCTCACACCCTCTTTAACACCGTAAGTTTGGGAAAAGGTGTTATAAATAAAAAACTATACAAAATACTATTAAAAACCCGCCGAATATATGTCAACCTATGTCACGGTAACATATATTGAGCGAGTTTTTAACAGTATTTTAACAGGGCACATCGTAAAAACTGACCCATTAATTTTCCTGAAGTAAAAACTATATCGTTTTTAAACTTTTAAAACTGTACATTATAAAAAGAAAACTGTTCGAGTGATTTTTTTTTTTTTACATGGGTGTCACCACTTATCAAGGCCCAGAGGCCACTCAAGGATAAGGGTTAATAGGTATACATTAGTCATTGTGATTTTAGCATAGTAAACAGTGGGAATTTTGTAACTTGGATTACTTGAAAAAGAAAACTGTTCGAATGATTGAAAATGAAAACAAAATAACAATGTAAATATATTGATAAGAAAAAAACAAAAACAAACGAAGTTTCCGTTTCAGGAACCCGAGTTTAATTTTATGTCGTAATCATTCAACTCGTTAGCGGTTTTATTCAGCGATTAGGGATAACCATACGACATATCTAATTACCAAAGCGATTTTTTTTTAATTTTTTTTTTTTATTAAAACTAAACCTGTTTAGTTTTAATGAACCAATTTTTTTAAAGCCAACACTAGTTATTTTGAGAGCGTGCAACTGCACCCGAAAGGTTGATTAGGAAACTCCAAATCCTTTTATGACTCGGAAAAAAAAGGGTTTTTTTATCGGCTTAAATGATAAACTAATGTTAAATATTAGTATTTGCCATCGATTCTGAAATAAAATAAAATCCTGACATTGTGATCATTTTTGCAGGTGTTATGTGCCAAATATTGAAATAAGAATGTTTAAATTCAATTATTGTAATTTAAGTCTTTAAGTTTAAAGTCGATTTTATTTATAAAATATCTTTTTAGAAATCAATCTCAAAAACAATCTGAACAATAAATCTCTTTTGTTATGGCTAAGTTTTTGTCAAGGGTAGAAATTATAATAGACAAGTATTCATCCATGATGACATTTTACCGATTTCCTGGTTTACAGGTATTCTTGCTAAATTTCTTCGAAAGAATTGACATAAACAATACTTCAACTAAATACGTATATTTCATGCAATAATGACTTTTATTTCTTCTGACTTTTCCTAAACTAAACATAAAACATCGGTTAGGGTTAGTTTAACATTCTGTAAAAGTACCTTCCGTTTTTTTTTTTTGTTTATTTTTTTGTACTTCTGCAGAGAAGTTAAAAAACCGATAAAAACTGGATATATTTTTCGTGTTTTTATTCAATTTAACATGTTTATTCAGCTCGAAAAGAATACAGTGTTTACCGATGTGTTGGAAAATTCAAGATGGCGTCTCACACATTCTTTAACACCGTAAGTTTGGGAAAAGGTGTTATAAATAAAAAACTATACAAAATACTATTAAAAACCCGCCGAATATATGTCAACCTATGTCACGGTAACATATATTGAGCGAGTTTTTAACAGTATTTTAACCGGTTTTTTATTTATTACACCTTTTTCCAAACTTACCGTGTTAAAGAGAGAATCGGCCGCCATCTTGAATTTTCCAATACATCGGTAAACACTGTATGCTTTTCGAGCTGAATAAACATGTTAAATTGAATAAAAACACGAAAAATTTGCCTTTGATAACATTTATTTGTTATATATTTGTTTTTTGGCAACTTATTCGAATCTATGTGTACAGTAATACAAACCCGAAATGAATTTAAGACCACGAGTGAAATGAGAAAAAGAAGTCAGCGGGTTTGGTTGCCATAACAACGTGACGGTAGTGAACGTGTGTGTGTGCGTGTGTGCGCGTATTTCGTGTAGTTTAGTATTTTTTTGCGTAGTTTAGTATTTTTCGTGTAGTTTAGTATTTTGTGTGCGCGTATTTCGTGTAGTTTCGTATTTTTTTAATTTGTAAATAACAAGTTATTAAAAAATTAAACCCTTCCAAGATGGACAATAAATAAAGCCATAATATTTTATGGTAAAGGTAAGAGCGTAGAAACGATTGTTTTTTAGGAGATGTGATTATTGGATTAACCAATCAGAAATCGTCTGTGGCACACACACATCTCTGTTTTTATAGATATATATAGAAGATAGATATAGATATAGATAGATAGAAGATAGAAGATAGATTAAATGTTAAATAGATTTTGTAAATAGTACAGTTGAAATGATTAGAATATTTCCAATATGTAATAAGGTCGAGGTAATTAGTTAAAGAGATTTAATATAATGTTATATGCAAATGAGCATAAGTCATTCGATATGGGGGTTGTTTGTAGAATAGTATATAAAGAAATTAGGCACAGATTCTTATGTCTCCTATAACAGAAACATCCTAAAATGGGTTCTAATGTTTCTCTACCAGGAGAGATCTACCCTCTTACCTCCTTTATATTTCTTTGATGATGGAGAGCTGTACACACAGACAGAAACACACGAACCCTATTACTTTATAAAAATATAGATGTATTGATTTGAAATTGTACAGATGGTCAGAAAAATATTGGTACCGTCGGTTTGAAGTTTTAGGCATCGATAGAGTGTGGGGGAAATTTTTTACATAAGTCATGATTATTATTGTTGTTGTTGGTGGTAAAGGTTTAGTTATTATTGCTAAAACTTTTAGTTATAATACTATTTTGATTTTCGACGTTCTTTTTTACTTTTTTGTTTTATTTTGGTTTATTATTAGTAATAGTATTTGTGGTAATAGTGGGAGTATTAATAGTATTCTTATTAGTAGTAGCATTTTTGTTCTTTTATTACTATTATTATTACGGTTACTATTATTATTATTATTATTTTACTATTATTATTTTTTTTATTATTATTATTTTACTATTATTATTATTATTATTATTATTATTTTACTATTATTATTATTATTTTACTATTATTATGATTTAATTATTTTCCAAATGACTGTTACAATTATTTTAATGATTATTATTGGTCAACTGTTATTAATGTTATTATTGTTGTTGTGTTATTTATTAATATTTCGTCTTACTATGTGGACTAGGCGCGAACGCAGACCCCACAATTTTAATGAACCACCGTTCTGCAGGATCAAACATACCCATTCCTGTGTCTCGCTACATCTTCTATAATATGTAATCAGTTTTTAAAAATAGTCAACCATATAGGAGCTTATTCGTGACCAGACACGCACAAACACAGACATTCAGCTTTATATATATATATATATATATATATATATATATATATATATATATATATATATATATATATATACACATATATATATATATATATATATACACATATATATATATATATATATATATATATATATACACTAGCCTATCCGTGTCTCGGCGTTTCCGCGGAAATTACATTAAGTGACAAAATTGTCATACTACAATTATTTCCTACTAATGTTGCTAAATATCACGACCAAGGAAATTATGATACAAATAATGATGATATTACTGATAATAATATTCATAATGATTCTAATAGAAATAACCATACCGAAAAAACAGTAGCATTAACTAAGAATAGAATTAAAATATTAAACAGAATGTCAATAAATAACACAACAACAATAATAACATTAATAACAGTTGACCAATAATAATCATTAGAATAATTGTAACAGTCATTTGGAGAATAATTAAATAATAATAATAATAATAATAATAATAATAATAATAGTAATAATAATAATAATAATAGTAAAATAATGATAATAGTAATAAAAGAACAAAAATTCTACTACTAATAAGAATACTATTAATACTCTCACTATTACCACAAATACTATTACTAATAATAAACCAAAATAAAACAAAAAGTAAAAAAGAACGTCGAAAATCAAAATAGTATTATAACTAAAAGTATTTGCAATAATAACTAAACCTTTACCACCACCAACAACAATAATAATCATGACTTATGTCAAAAATTTCCCCCACACTCTATCGATGCCTAAAACTAAACGTAGATTCAATTGAAATGAATGGCTCTCGTCTTCAGGAGGCCTCAAGTTTTGACAAGCTTCTTGGCTTGACCATTACTCCTGATCTTAAATGGAACACGTACATCAAATCTGTTGCCAAGGCCGCTGGAAAAATGGTGGGATCTTTCTATCGATCCGGTAGATATCTCACTGCTGATGCTATTCTCTATCTATATAAGAGCCAGGTACGTCAAAGATGGAATACTGTTGCCACATCTGGGGAGGAGCTGCTAGAAAGGACTTGTCCTGCCTTGATAGAGTTCAAAATAGACTTCGTAGCCTCGTAGGAGATGTCCTTTTCTCCTCCTTGCAACCTCTATCTCACAGAAGAGATGTTGCGAGTTTGTCTCTGATGTATCGTTATTTTCATGGAAAGTGTTCGACTGAGCTTCAATCTATGGTCCCCCTCGCCAAACTTTCACAAAAAACACTCGTCTAGCTGAAAACACTTTCAATAATTCCCCGCACTCTTTATCTGTGCCTAAACCTAAACGTAGATTCCATGAACAAAGCTTCTTTCTTAGAACTGCACGCCTGTGGAATTGTCTTCCGTTTTCCTGCTTTCCGGCTGACTACAATATGGTTGTGTTCAAGTCTAACGTAAATAAGTTCTTGATGAGCCGTTCCATATAAGTTATCAAATTTACCAAATTTTCATTACTAATGATTACTATATTGTCCAATCTCTACTGTACACTCTTTAACCCTTATCCTTGAGTGGCCTCTTGGCCTTGATAATGTGGTGATGCCTATGTAAAAAAAAAAAAAAAAAAAATGTACAAAGATTCTTTCCTAGAACTACCCGCTTGTGGAACTTTGTTCCGCTGGTCTGCATTCCAGCTGACTACAATCTTGTCGTCTTCAAGTCTGACGTAAAGTTCTCGTTGAATCGTCGTCCTGAAGAATCTAATCGTACCAAATTTCCACTGCTAACGATTACTGTCCTATTGTCTCAATGACTACCGTACACACATTAACACTTATCCTCGAGTAGCCTCTAGGTTTTGATAAGAGGTGACCACTTCGTAAAACAAACAAACAAAAAATGATGCGTAACGGAATTACTCCCGACTACTGTTGTTATTTGACAAAATGGTACTTGTGCATTTATCGACCCGCGATTTCCACGAAGTTACTCAGGCGTACTCGGCAGATGATGAGAACCAGAAACGACCGGGCTAGCCTTATTACAAAAAAAAAAAAAAAAAAAAACAGGTTGTTACAACCCTCCCCTCCCTCCCGATGTTAAGAAAAGTGACGATCACTGAAATTCATAAAGTAATACATTGAAAAAAAAACCCCCAAAAAAGTCTTAATATCCAGATAACTACTTGTCGGCCGTTTCCGGTTTTCCGTCATTTGCCGAACACACCCGAGTAACTTCGTGGAAATTGCGGCTTCATAAATGCAGAAGTACCGACAAAATAAATACATTTCCGTTAACTGTCCATCAAGTTATTATTTAGAACGCCGTTCTTAACTATTCTGAACTGTCACTTAGATTAATATTTCAAATTGGATAATTGAAACTCTCTCCGAAAAATATATTACAAATGAAAAAATATATGAAATGTTTAAATTTAGAATCTTTATTTCAGACAGGAATTACTTCAGGTTCAACAGTTAAAAGTCATTTTTATTTCCACACCTGCTACGGAAAAATCGCCGTGACGAACATTATTATGAAATATATATATATCGACGGAAGCGGTGATTATTTTGATATTTTAAATTGATTTTGAAGCCCTTAAACTGCCAAGTTAAAATTAATTTCTAAAACAAAGTTTCTTAATTTAAACATTTTTGTGTTTATTCAGAAAATACGGAGCGTGTTAAAATTATAACATTATCATTTATAAACTCGTTCTTGATATGGTGAAGGAAGGGGGGGGGGACTAAAACTATTCTGTACTTTCACCTAACAATTTAATGAACAAAAGATACCGTCAAAATGAAATCGAACTTGAAAATCCTATGTAAAAAAATAAATAAAAAATAGAACGGTCATATTTCTGTAATCTGCCACGAAAAATCCTTCTGAACACTTTCATTTGTTATTTCGTTTATGTGACTTCATTTTAGCTTCATATATATATATATATATATATATATATATATATATATATATATATATATATATAATGTTATTTGTTTTTGCGATACGTCTTGAATAAATTAAATTATTTACGAACGTGCATTTTTATCTAAATGCGACTTGGGAATAAATTTCTCTTTAACCAGTTTCGTACCCCCACATGGGGATCGGCATATATATTATTTTTTAAATATTGTTATCCACTGACACGTGTCTCCTCGTCTACAACTCATCAGAGTGGCTGAATCTAGCGAGATTCGAAATCGGGACCCATAGTAAGAAGCCTAAACCCTTACCTTTGATCCACCTCGCTGACTGTATATATATCGCGATTTACGTATGTTATTTGTTTTTGTTTTTGCAATATGTCTTGAATGAATTCAATTATTTATGAAAGTACATTTATTACCTAAATTCGAGTTGGATTATATATATATGCTTTCTTTCCGTCTCAAAAGACAATGGCTACTCCCTTTAATGGTAGTGTGCGTAGAATTGTGACGCAAAGATTGCGTAATCTACAACCACACATCTCTTGAGTCGGCACTGCCCGATTTTAGTGGCAAGGAAAAGTTCAAGACGACTGGAAACAATGCCGAGATAAGCGGAGAGCACACACAGCACCTGGAATTCCCAAATAGTAACCCATTTAGTACTGCCACTGACCAGGTTCAACGTTGCTTAACTTCGGTGATCTAACGGGGGACCGGTGTGTCAGCGTGATTACGCCGTGTAACAAGTGTAATAAGGCAACAAATAAGAGTTTAACAAAAAAAAAAAAAAAAAAGAAAAAAAGATGCGAGTAAACAAACGGAGTGATGTAATGGGAGGGGGATTAAAGAGAGATAGAGAGAGGAAGGGGAAAGAGAAAGTGAAGGAGAAAGAAGGGAGAAAAATGTACGGATGTTCGTGGTTCGGGTTGGGGGAGGTAGGTGTAATTAAGTGGGTAACTAAGCGATCTTATCTTTGCGGAAACAACGAGCCCACCCACGTGGGGCTGCGATGGAATGTATGCACCCTTCTCCCCCCCCCCCCAACCTCGCCGATCGTCTCGCTTGTCTCCCAAACGCACGCACCCTTACACTGTTACGCATATTCTGTTTCTTATTCGCTCACCTCCACGCACGCACGCACGCACACACACACACACACACACACACTCTCTCTCTCTCTCTCTCTCTCTCTCTCTCTCTATCTTTATTTGCCCACTTTCAGAGATATGCACACACAAATCGCCCTCGCTTTTTTCCCCTCCATCTCTCTCAGTCAGACAAATGTACATACATACATACACACATAATTCTCTTTTGAATATCAAAACACTTTCTCCCCTTTTTCTTTCCTCATTTTGCAACACACACACACACACACACACGTCGCATTTAATAAATAAAGAGAGCGGCGCGGGGGGGGGGCAGCGTCACACAGTTACTTGTCAAGGGTTGGTAGACGAGGTGGGGGTAGGAGCGAGGAAACCAAGAAATGGGTGGGTAGGTCAATGTTAAGTTGGATGATTGTCATGGTTAGGGTGTGATCCCGTGGGGACGTGGAGTCGTATGGGGAGGGCCGTATGACTCCTGTTACTCCAAATATTCTATTTTGGGACACTCAACAACCACCAGCCTCGTCCCTTCATTTTTTGATGAAGTCACGCCTTTATTTTTTTATTGTTCAAGTTTTTATAAAATTATATATGAAATAAAAACGCCCCCTTTTCGCCCCTTCCTCCGTCTCATACCTATCCGCATTCAAAGTTCCGCTTTTATATTTAGTTGTTTGCACTTATCGCTCCATAAAAAAAGTACTAAAAATTGAAAATAAAAACAATCCAAAAAAACAAAATAAAAAAGCAATACAAGAAGAAAAAACTAACTTATTAAAAAAAAGGAACATTATATATATAAAAAAAAAATGTATGTATGTAAAAATATTTTTAACCTTTATATATCTAATTTTAAATAAATAAGAATGTAAATATACTACATACTAATCATAGTGGGGGGGTGATAAGTAGTTAAATGGATTAATCCTAATCTTATAAATACAAGACTGATAAATTAAAAAATGTATCCATTTTAAATGTGGACATTGATGAATCGAACAGATAAGAAATTCATTTTTATACTATGAAAAGGTTAGTTATTGCAATTAAGAATAAGAAATTGGATCAAATGTTTGTAACATGTCTTCTTCCCAAGATTAAGGGTGGTGGTGTTTGATCAACACTGCTGGGGAGCCATGATGTAATGCACTGTTTTGTTTTTAAATCCTCGAAACAGTGTTTCATGGTAAACAACTGATGATCCCTTGAAAAATAAATTATTGGTATTATAGTAAATTCGAGAGCGAGTTGATGCAGTGATTGCAGGTGATTAAATGACTTACTGACTATATGGTTTTCTAACGAATGATAAAAAATATTTTTTTGTATAGTTTTCAAGGTTAAAAACTTCAAAGACTATATATATATATATATATATATATATATATATATATATATATATATATATACCCTTTGTTTTACTTACGCAGTAATTGCTACACAGTCATGAGTATGATCCGGTCAGCTAATTACTAGTAACTAGAGATCTCTTCAGGCGATACAGCTTATATGAAAGCAAAGTTTGCAATGAAAATATCAGACCTTCCTCGTCACAGGGAGTTAATATCAGGAGGTTTCGTCAAATGTTGTGAAAAGTAAAATTTGGTTCTTTGTAAATAAGACCCAATAGGGGTGCAAACTAGCTAACCGAAACATGCTCATGACTGTGTAGCAACATATTGCTGTTTACGTAACAGCAAATAAATAGTATACTCTGCTTACTTCGGTATTGAGCAATCTTGTATTAACCTCGTTAAACTTCATGGGTTACTTAACCTATGGAAAACAATGTATATATATATTTATATTTATTTAATTATTTTGGAGGTTCGCTAGATGTAAGTATGTATATACATACACACACGTTAGCAACAATTCATGCAAAACAGATTTTTATAATTAGACGTCTTTGAGAGACAAAATATATCCCCTCCCCACGAAGAAGCTACATTGAACAAAGGGCTGCACAATCCACAAGCTCTCCTATCATGAACCGACATAACTTGAGTCCTCTAACAAAACTATCAAAACGATTGAAAAACATTGTCCGGATAATCCGAGAAAGACTGGTGTCGTTTCTAAAGTTTTCGTTTTCCTAGAGGAGTTGCCTACACCTAACCCTGCAATTTCTGGAGAGAGTATATATGTATTTGTTTTAAATTAAACATTTATACCTTCCCAATGTTTTATTAGGTACAAGGGTCGTTTCAGATGTAAGGCCTCCTAGTTTTTACTCTAAAAACTAAAATGTAGCTTTTGAGTCCCAGATTTTTTTTTTCCACATAGTACGCACCATTCTCAATGCACTTCTTGCCAGGAATTCAACGACGAGTCTCTGCTACTGACGCACGTCCATGACAAGTGTTGGCTTCTTAGAACCTCAAATCATTAAAATCTGCAACAGAGCGATGAACATTTCAGGTCATAAATGCATAAGTTCAGTTATCATAGCAAGACAATGTGCAATCCTCCCTGACCCGTTCGGGCGGAATAAAATAAAAATAGGGACATCATTTTTGGAACACACATGGAATGTCCAACATTTTCTCCAATCAACAGAGTCAATGCCATTTTTAAAATTGGCATTTTGCCTATTAATTGCGGTATGTTGCCGGAATATGCCAACAAGTCTATACAGGATTTTTTCCCCTCTAGGACGCTAGCTATTCAATCGTATTTTCCAACCCTTGTGGCAATCTCCCCTGGGAAAGGGAAATAAATACCTTTAACCCTTTTTATGGAATTCACCCCAGACAGTGTACGTAGCCAGTTATTGTAAGGAACTAAAAAAATATTACTTCAAAGCCCCAAACTAACCAATGATAAGTGTCAGATAGATTGCTACACCCAGAACAGCCATTATTCTCTCTTTATCAGAAAGATTTTCCCCATTCTCTATCTGTGCCTAAATGTAGACGCAGATTCCATAAACAGTTTCTTTCCCAGAACTGGTTACCTTTGGACTGAATACAACATGGTAGCCTTCAAATCTAATGTAAACGAACTTCTGCTAAGTCGTCCTCATAAATAACCAAATCCCACCCAATTTACATCATTAAGGATTACTTCACTACCACCTTACATCCTCAAGTGGCCTTCGGACCTTGATAAGTGGTGATCTTCATATAAAAAAACGAAACATCGCTAGAATAAACTGAACTAAACGACAAATAAGGAAAGCAAGAATCATAAAGCTGCCGGTCAAAACCAGGCAATGCTGATTAAATTGCTAGTCCTTGATAGAAAAAAAAAAAAAATGAAGGAATGATGGATCTGACAGCGTTATGGTCAAGGGAGGGGATAGTCTTATCTTAGTTATCTCCCCTTTTTATCTAAGAAATGCATAACCGTTGTATCTTCTTGAAATATAATCGCATTTCATTTTCAATGTTCATGAGAGGAATTATATACGACGGTTCTTCTAGGCAACGTGGAACTTGGCGGATGCCTAACATTCGATAATCTATTCAGACTTAATAGTCATTAAGTCAGTCACCCAATCCCCAGGGATGGGAATAAATTTAGTTAGTAGGAACAAAAAGGAAAGAAAAATTCGAAAGATAATGGGGTTTCATCTCCCAGCAGATTATTTTAAAAGGAAATTAAGAGATAGATAGATAGATAGATAGATAGATAGCACAAAGAGGTGATATATATATATATATATATATATATATATATATATATATATATATATACAGGATGAACCCCCCCCCCAAAAAAAAAGAAAACAAAAGCTAAATGGAGGCCATCTAGAACATATGCTATAGAACGGAGAAAAAATGGCCAAAGACCCTAGTGTTTTTGTGATGTTTTGAATATAATAAACTAGTTATGACCAAAGTTTCATTTCATTCGGACAAAACACTAAGAAACGGGGCCTAATTATAGTTTGGGTCACCCTGTATATATATATATAATAACAGCAGGGTGATATATATATATATATATATATATATTATGTGTTCATCAACGTTTCGTCTTTATTTCGAGACTTCCTCTAGATGAATAAAATAAAATCTCGAAATAAAGACGAAACGTTGATGAACACATAATACGGTTTGTTCCTTTTTATTTTTCTCTCTCTCTCTCTCTCTCTCTCTCTCTCTCTCTATATATATATATATATATATATATATATATATATATATATATATATATACACTTGTGCCCGATATTATTCATACCCCACCTTGAAAATTGAGTTTATTATGTGTAACTTTGTAAGAATTTATTGTTTACGTCCATATCGATACATATTCTTAATAAACCTCTTCTGATCATTTTCGTCATTTTAAAATCTCGGGATACTTGTAATAAAAGAAATATACAGCTATTTATAAAATCTGCAATGTTCAAAAATAATCATACCCCCTTATTTTTTCAGTATTAATCGAATTTCTGACTGTTTGTTTCCTGTTTGATTCTTATTTTGAATGCTTTTATACAACCTTTGATTAATTTCATTTCGTTTTTTGCATTTTTCAGAAATTAAAATGATATCTACTGAAAACCAATAAAAGAATAAAAATTATTAGAATGGGGAAGAAAAAAGAGCTTAGTAATGATCTTAGGACTAAAATTGCGAATTCACATAAGGATGGTTTAGGTTACAAGTCAATTTCCAAGAAATTTGAGGTCCCTACAGCAACAGTACAGAGCATCATCAAAAAATTCCAGAGCCACCACACAACAAACAACTTGATTGGTAGAGGAAGGAAAAGGAAACTGTCTGCTAGAGCCACCAGGAATATTGTAAGAAGTGTTAATGCAAATCCAACCACCACTACTAAGGACATTTTAGAAAATCTGGAGTCTTCTGGCATAAAAATATCAAGGCAAACATTGCAAAGGACTCTGCATGAAAATGGTCTGAAAGGAAGAAGACCAAGAAGGACTCCATTGCACACCGGAAAACACCTTGCAGCACATCTAAAGTTTGCTAGGACCCATGTAAATTCTCCAGAGTCCGTTTTCTCAAGTATTTTGTGGACTGACGAAACAAAAATTGAATTGTTTGGCCATATGGATGCTTCTTACGTTTGGAGGAAGAAAGGAGAAGCTTACAACCCAAAGAACACCATACCCACGATGAAACATGGTGGTGGTAGCCTAATGTTTTGGGGCTCCTTTTCGGCTAGTGGTCCAGGTAGTTTGGTCAAGATAGATGGAACCATGAAGAAGGAGCAATATTTGGAGATACTCCAGAAAAACATTAGACAGGATGCGGAGAATCTCCATTTAGGACCAAACTGGGTCCTTCAACAGGATAATGATCCAAAACATACTGCCAAAATAGTCAAGAAATGGTTTGAGGATAATCAAATTAATGTTTTGGAATGGCCTTGCCAGAGTCCCGACCTGAACCCTATCGAAAACCTCTGGCACATATTGAAAACTGAGGTTAAAAAGCGGAAACCTAGAAATTTGAGGGATTTGGAGAACTACTGCATTGAAGAATGGTCAAAAATCAGTGTTGATGCTTGTAAAAACCTTGTTGATAAATATCCAAAATGGTTACAGGCAGTTATTAAGAATAAAGGGCATGCTATTGACTATTAGTAAGAGAGGTATGAATAATTTTGAACTAGTGCCATTATTGTTTTTCTTTGTATAATGTTTCAAACTTGGATAATTTATTTATTTGTTGAGTTTAAATTAAATGCCTATGCTTGATTTATTGTCTGAAATCCCTTTAATATTGTCTACCTTCTGGTTTGAGCAATATTCTTATAGAAATCTCAAAGATCCGAGGGGTATGAATAATATCGGGCACAAGTGTATATATATGAATGATCAAGATATATTTATTTCTCTTTCAATGATGTGCAGTGAGAACAACTGTGGTTAGTTTTAATATATTTACAAATTTCTTCCTTTCACCTCCGACGCTCCAATCCTTTGCCCTAATTGAAATGAATGTTCTTGTAGAAGAGCCCCTGCTTTAATAGGTCCGAGGACGCAACTTTAAGCCAGGCTTGAAACGGAAAATTTATTTCAAAACTATTGCTTAGGTCTCTCGAAAAATGATTGGATCATTTTACGACCCCAGAAGATCTCTCTCTCTCTCTCTCTCTCTCTCTCTCTCTCTCTCTCTCTCTCTCTCGACGCAATCACGTACTTGTGTAATTGTCAAATACTTCTTAAGATGAGGTACTTATTCCGCAACTTAATTATTTAAAAAAGAAAAACCTTCCTTTCATGAAAAAAGGGGGAAAAGGGGAAGGGAAACCCCGGAAAATATATATATTTTTTGTAAACTTAAGATGCGCCTATTTGATCTGTATGGCTATTGTAAACCTAAACGTGACGGACAGTTACTGACCAATAAAAATATTGTCTATTTATCCAAGAAAGAACGCAATTTTCATTGCGCTGAGTTTTGAAGTTACATTTTAAAATATGAATTCGATCATTTTTGTTTTATTTATTTTTTTTACTATTTCGCCATCGTTTATTATTGTATTAGTACTAGGGTGTGGGATCTCCGGTAGAGTGTAATTAATTATGGGAATCAGGAGCGAGAAAGTTTTTTGTAATCGTTAAAGTAAAGAAGTTTACTCTTAGCATCATTAAATGTTACCATCCATTTGTGGCCCATTGAATGCCTACTGGAGAGAACTTGAACCCCTATAGAAGAGAACTATCCTCGACTGTCTCTATGTACATGGGTTTGTCATGACAACCTGGCACGAGGATACTTTTACGTAGAAGTGAATCCTGGCCAAATATTCAAAATGACATAGTATTCGCAGCACAAATTGGATCTCCTCGTCATAGCTAAGCCACATTAGTTTTTACGAGGACGGTGCACGTTTTCTAAGCGATGTTAACTTAAGTAACAGTACGAAGCTGGATACTCCAACAGACTAGATGTATTTTTATCTTGGAATTCAGATAGACCAAGAGACCAAAAGGAAAGGTATACGATGACACATTTTTTAACGGTTAATTGGGGAGAGGAGATTATGTTTTCAACTTCTTTACTATCTCAGTGTTTGCGAGATAAAGAATATTTACGCAACATTCGAATTCTGTGTATCTCATATAGAGTTCAAGTGTTATGATCTGAGAACATCGACCGAATAAAAATGAAATAAGAGAGACTTCCGGTCATTTTCTAGGGTTTTGACTATTGTCTTGCGTTTTTTTTCCTTAACCAATAAAAACGTTATTTTTCAATGGCTGAAATTTGAAGTTCAAGTTTAAAGCCTTTAAAATGTCAACTCGATGGTAATTTCGGACTAAAATGAAAATTAATGATTCATCTGAACACAAAACAAATAATATTCTTCAAAGACAGTCTTATTAATTCAATAAAACAAAACATGATCCTATAATATTCATGCTTACGATTAATGAGCAGTCATCACTTCGATTTGATGGTTTAAAAATAAATTTAAATAAGTCATGCTGTTTTCTTTGTTTGATTTTATGTATATTTTTTTATTTTATTTACTTTTTTTACTATTTAACCACGCTGATGATTCTGATGATTGTAGTGGGACTAGAAACGGATTCGAAAAAGATGGAAAAGGACATTGTCGTCAACATATGCGATGCTTTTTGAGACCTCTTATTCACCGTTGTTTTTCTTTTGGTTTCGCACCACAAGGGGTAGATTTTTTCACGTTTTTCTTCATATATGGTCAGCTATCAGGAGGAGTAATACCTAGTGAAATTCAATAGTCATCATTTGAAATTGAAGTGCAAATCTCTCTCTCACTCTCTCTCTCTCTCTCTCTATATATATATATAGAGAGAGAGAGAGAGACAGACAGACAGACAGACAGACAGATAAACAGATAGATAAGATAGATAGATAGATAGATAGATAGATAATCTACTGTGTTATTATTGCTACCCATATTGTACTCAAATCTACACCAGATCTACTGAAGAGGCCATTATCGCCAACATATGCGCTGCTTCTTTTGAATGTCTTTCTCACCAGTTTTCCCCTCTGTCTATAACTCATACATTGTACCACAAGTGTAGATGCTTTCTTTTTGTTTAGTTTCTTTTCTTTTGTTCAAGCTGGGAATGGGCCATCCTACCGGATGCCAGCCATTCATCCGCTATCTCATATAATCTAATCGTCTCTCTAAAAGTGCAATTGTTTGAAACTCTCTTGCATTTGATTTACCGGGTACATCTGCGAGGCAGCTCCTGAAAGTTTCATCAATCCAGTTGCTCCTATAATTACTGGAATGATGGAGAGCTTTCGAAGATTCCAGCCTCTTTTCATGCCGTACATAATATTTTGATATTTCGTTATCTTTTCATGTCGTACATAATATTTTGATATTTCGTTATCTTTTCCATCTCAGCCTCTTTTCATGTCGTACATAATATTTTGATATTTCATTATCTTTTCCATCTCAGCCTCGTCCAACCCAGCAGTATTAGGGACGCCAATTTTTACTAAGGCTGTTTCTTTCTCCTTCTTGTTCCATACATCAGATTCAACAGGTCCGTTTTCTAAATACACAGCTATAACAATTGCATATTGTGATAATGGATGTTGTAAGACTTATTTCCAACGTGTTTCTCAATATGCGATCAGCCAATAGAAAGCTGTAATATGCCGAGAAAGCGAATATGTGATCAGCCAATAGAAAGCTGTAATATGCCGAGAAAGCGAATATGTGATCAGCCAATAGAAAGCTGTAATATGCCGAGAAAACGAATACTTGAGATCGAAGTGCAAGAGACCAGAGGATTGACGCATGGGAAATGCTATTTCAGATTTGTACAGGACTGAATAGTTTTGCCGTCCTAGCAGATTAAATTGTTAAACCACAGAAAACTCCCAATTCACGAAGAGTTCCGGAGATGTGCAAAAAGTATTGGCCACTAAAATGAGCATAATTTTAATTATATTAATGGGACTAAGAAGAACTGCCCCGAAAAAAGCTGGTAAAAGACTATGAAATTTTTTTTATTCTATTTAAAAATCTCTTTTTACTAATTGGTTCATTGATTATCAAAGCCGAAAGCCACTCGAGGATAAGGATTAATAAGACAGAATGATTATTATCCGAACAACGAGGAATACTATAGGAATGTTAATCTAGATCAAACGCAAAAATTTCGTTTGATTACTTATAAGGAGGATTATGACAAGGATTCGCCAACTTTGGATTTAAAAACAACCAAATTGTAATCAAGAGGGAAGCAGTGCATCGGTAATGTATTCCACAGGCAGGAAACACTTGCAAATAAGCTTTGTCTATTGAAATTCCACCGGACATTAAGCAACTGAAGGAAGAAACGAACTTCATTTTATGTTGTGTTCTTGCTGTGAATGTCGTATGAGGATTGTAGCTCAGTTAAACATTTCATATAGAAATACAAATAGAGAGAGATTAGCGACGACTATTATATGAGAAATGGAAGATAAGAGTAAATCTCTAACTAGATTTCTAAGTTGATTGTGGAATGTGTGAAGGCAGGAAAGGTGCTCTGCGCGGCAACTCTGTAAATGTAGCAAAAGTATTCCATCTTAGGACGAATCTGACTCTTTTTATGAGTAAACGATTGCATCTGGAGAAATGGAATGATCTAATCATTTAATTTATGCTTGAAAAGGAAGATTGGTACCTTAAAAACAATGACGGGGATTTAACTAATGAATATAAAGAAGAAGAAGAAGAAATAGAAGAAGAAGAAGTTACATTTTACAGTCGGGCAACGCCAGATACGTTTTCTAATAAATAAATAAAACGGATAAGAACATGGCGACGGCATTTAATGGGAAACATATGTTGCTGGCTGACAAGAAACAAAACTCCATTGTTAAAGTTATTTTTTATTACTAACATGCTCTTTTATATGGCTTTATCATTTATCATTGTCTGTCTTTCTCTTATCTTTTTATATATAAAGTTTAACAGCCGGGTTTCCCTTATACGACTAGAATAGCTTTGCAAAAGAGACGTACACAACAATGTGTTCAGCCATTTTATTTTCGCCATATTTCGTTCCGTATTCTGAAAAAGTAAATTCTGTATTTCTCAACCCTGCGTTAGTCCCATGGAATGGGTTATTACCCTAATTTTACTTAAATGCTCATAATTCCTAAATGGCAACTTAATTTTTTTTCGTGCCTCCCAGTACTCTCCTGGCTCAGTGAGGGTATAAGACATCGTATGGCGCAGTTGTATCTCAGTTTTCCTTCGAGGTAAACGTCGTTTTGACCTTCTGGACTCATTTCCAATGATGTAGACTTTTCCAATATGGCCGCCCAAAATGCAACGTTATTTGTTCTGGTCTTATGCCTTATCGTCGCTACTATTTTCCTCCATTTTTTTATCAAACGATTTGTCACTTCCGGTTCTCCATTTCATTTTTTGAGAGTGGCCAATAAATTTTAATGGTGTAGTTTAAATACTTCCGCACACACAAACAAAATAAATTTATATTTTACAGATTAGCACTAACACACCTTGAGCCTGGCCAATGCTAAAATGGGTGAGCATTTGGTAGGACAAGATGCGATACGTGCTCTAAAGACTGGAGAGGTGTGGTTGCAGCTAGACTAATCTTATCTAAGACACGCTGCATGAAATAATGCAGCGCCCCCACGACCTTAAATTGCTAAAGGACTTCACGTCCACTAACACACGTGTGTTAAAAAAAAAAAAAGAAAAACCGAATCGGATTTATTTATTTTTGTTTGTTTGTTCCTTTTCAACGATGCCGGATGGCATAGAGATCGGAGTGAGGTTTGAAATGTAACGAACACTGTTGAACTGTTCGAGCGTAACGGCCACGTTACATATGGTTATCAGCGTGTTTTTGCCCTGTATGTTCACGTCGGTCTACGTATCAATCTATTTTATACAAAAGCTTGTATGGGATTGTGTTACAATCCACAGACAAATATGTAACCGAGGCATTTATTGGGTAGGTGTCTACCACCATTTTGTTTTATTTCTTTTTTGAAGTGATTACCGAGACTTTAAAGATATAAAGATATGTCGCGGCTATTGTTTCCTATTCTTCAATAGCGCTCAATATTACTTGTTTTTCAAAACAAATAAACATTTTACGTTTAATAAAGACACTAAAAACTTATCCAGTTTGGTAGAAAAGTTACTGTGTATTTCATTAAATTTATTTGTTGTATATTTGTTTTTTGTCAACTTTTTCGTACCTCTGTGAATTCTAATACAATTCCGCTTGTATATCTTATATCATTTAGTTTTTATTCATACACATACACGTAGACATACGTAAACGCACAATCGGACACAATGTAGTGTGTAAAAATCTCTACTGGACCAGTAGTTAAATATCGAATGTAGTAGAAAATACTCGGACCAGAAAAAACAGTTGGAAATATGCCATTCATAATCCACTATGACTATGTAGTTACTAAAGCTACCCGAGAACAGAGCTGTTAAAGCTGACATACTTATATGGGACAAGAAGAAGAAGACAGAAGCAACTTTAGTAGCCGTTAGTGTCTCCAATGATGGTGGGTTAAAAGGAGAGGAAAAGATCACGAAATACCAAGGTTTTATGTATGACATGAAAAGAAACTGGAATCTTAGGAAGATCTCCATCATTCCAGTAATTATGAGAGCAACCGGACTCATGAAAAAGAATGGAAAAAAACGCAAAAAAAAACAACAAACAACAAAAAAACGAAAATAAAAACGAAAATAAATGAAAAAAAAACAAACAAACAAACAAACAAAAAACAAATATTTAAAAAAACAAACTACCTAGCAAATATACCCAGTGAACTAAATGCAAAAAAGATATACACATTTCACTTAAAGGGACGATTAGACTATTTAAAATACCTCTCGGTTGCAATGTATGAAAAAGCGGGCGAATGTCTGGCACCCGATAGAATGCTCCATCTCCAGCTAGAAAAAAGATAAATTAAAAAAAAATATATTCTTTTACTGTTTCCTCTCGCGTGCCTGCCACCCTCTTCCCCGAATTCCAAATTTAAGAAACAAGATAAAACAAAACAACGGAAAATAGATAATGGCCTATTTTTTCTCAACGGAGGAAGAGGTAGCACGGCGGTAAATTACCAAGTAAAATAGTTCCTGCCCAATCAGTGGACCAATTTCTTGCTTTTTTTATCCCACCCCTCCTTCTACACCATCCCCTCTCTTTATACCGGATAAGATTCCATAATCATTCTTTTTTGGACTGCAAAGATCAATATGCGTGGCACGAAACTTATCTCGCCTCTTCCCCCGTCCACTTCAATTATTCGCTTCTCTTCAGTATGTGTGGGTTGGTGCAAGGGAATGTTCGGAGGAAGTGACGGTGTGAGAAGCTGTTAATAAAAGAGGGTTTCCCGTTATTTTGTCTTACCTTTTACTTGTTAAATATTCCCCAGGGAGTTTTGCCGTGCTTTTGACATGGTGACATTTAACAAACAAGCGTCCCAGTATCACAAAGAATGGCTCTATCTGTCAATCTGTAACGTTTTAGGTTGAAATATTATCTTCGTCAGTCTGTGCATGGAATAGCATACTATTTAAATTCGTCCGCCTCACTAAGTCAAATGACGTTGTGCTATCGCAACAGTCGCTTACCATTGCTAGCAGAACGACTTGTTACCTCTGGGATTTGTGATTGTAGGTAGCACAAGGTGTTATTATTACTTTTCACTCGCTAGATTGCTCATTAACAACAATCGGTGGTGTCCCCTGGTGTCTGGGTATCAGCAAATCCCTCCAGATTTCAAGTACTCTCCATCTCTTTTGATAAACTCTGTAAATGTTTATCGAAAGAGCTGGAGAGTATTATTATTTGCTAACTAGTGGTCACACTGGTCTTTGAGAACAATTTGTGGTGTTCTCTGGAGTCTGAGGGACAACAAGTCTGGCCAGATTTCCAGTACTCTCCATCTCTTTCGATAACCTTTGCAGATGTATTTGTGTTATAGCAACGACCGCGCTTACCATTGATTTCTCGTTGGCGGCGACCATTGGTCTTCACTGGAATTCGGGTAGCATTATTATTATTATTATTATTATTATCATAGAGAAATGAGTACTTATCTTTTCCCCAAAGGTTTGAAGAGCCATCATCGCCCTAGAGGAAGATCACTTCGGCCAAGACAAGATGCTACAGGCAATTAGCAATAAACTCACCTGTTCTCATAGAGAGTAGGCAAAGCCTGGAAGATGGACCTTCTAGAACTAAAAACACGCCAGCAACGTAGAGCAGTCAACAGGAAAAAAGATATTTCAAAACTGGCCTAGACTTGGTTGACTTTGATGCCGAGAGGAAAATCGAATTCCAGACGAAGTCAACAGTGATTGGCAGAGAGAAATCAAATGTAAAAATGTACCTCGTGCCTTCAATGGTTCCAGAATTTTCCGTATATGTACTTTTCTTGATAATACACACATACAACTGCAGTCCCCTTCGAAGTAATCTCTGTTCGCTGCAATGAACTTTTTGTACCGTTTCAACAAATTCTGGAAGACCCCATGGAAATTCTGTTGTGTGAGCATGTCAATGACCCTCGTCAATGTCCCTCGTTTGTTGCTAAAGATGGCGAGTGTTCTTGCATATATGTGCACTTTAAGAATAAACAACAAACACAAATCAGTTGTACGAATGAGCAGACAGAACGGTCTGTTCAAAGACGGACAAAAAAGTGAAGAAAATAAAGAAATAAATATATAAAACAAGAAAGGCAACAAAAGAGAAAACAAACGCTGACATAATCTAATTCTCAAATCATCCGACGACATGGCAATCTTTTGCCACTACCCCCGTCTCCTCTCGTAATGTCTCGCCCATTATTTATTCATTTATTTGACGAGATTTCGCCTTTCCTGTTTACTTACGAGATCCCTAACCACCATTTCTCACGATTCAAATTCACCAAGCGTCTACGTATAACCCTGTGATTGGCTGAGGCCAGACATGAGTCACTCGGCCAACTTCTTTCCTTCTTTACGTTTGCTGCTTGAAACATAAGTATATTTTATGAATAGATTAATATTTAAATTTCTATTCACTATTAACATTAATTTATTAAAATCACCTTTTAAAATACACATACAGTTTCACCATCTCTTCTTAGATTAAGATTCTTAATAATAAATAAACTAGATAATAACACGACACACTAAACATTGTATTTGTACTCATAAATTGAACGGTATGTTTCTGTATTCATGTCCCTTTAAGTGTCAATGGATTGGTCAAAATAGAACTGAATTAATCCTCTTTGAAGGACCACGTGAGCCGCCCTCCTTTTCCAATTACTTTTGGGACGACCCCGTTATTTAGACGTAATGTTTAATATACACTCATACCAGGTGTAGAATGACAACTTAACCTACGTCTATCAAAATTCAACTGACGCCCTTCTACAACCAAGCAAATATTCAGTGAAATGCAGAAGTAGTAACTATTTTTCTAATGAAAAAAAGGTTTTTCGTAGAATTAGCTACAAATTCAATAATGTTATGCACAGAAACGCGTACATTTGAGAAGAAATTTAATTAGTTGATACTGCCTGCAATAATAACGAAAAAATTGACATTATTAAATTACTTATACATCGCTTGCAATTGCGATACCATTTTAAAAGATAAAGTTTTTAATTTCACGTATTCAATGATTTCAAACAGAAGAATACTGCAATTTCCCCATACTTTCGAAAACTGTAAAAAACAATCGTGAAACTGCACTGAATTGGAAAATAATGAATCTTGCTTCAATCTCTAGTTCGATATCAGGTCATTGTTTACTGTGCCTAAATGAGAAAATAAAAATTATTAGACTCAAATATAAAACTAACTTATTAAATAATAGATCAGACTGATAATAATCTGAGTTCGGAATTAAAGAAAACTGGACTACATTTACAGAGTGTGAATCCTGTTTACAATATAATTATGTGAATACGTATATGCTTGTCAAGTTATGACAGTGTGTGGAAGTGGGTGTATATGAGTATGTATATGCGTGAGCGTGTAGGTTTGTATGGGTGTACATGTGAGTATATTGGTGTGGATGCGCGTATGTGTCGAGATGTGGAAATGCCCAGGTTGTTGTCTGAAGACAGTAAAATAACCGCAAAAAAAATGATCCCTTTCGATTTCGTTAGGGTATGCATCTAGGAGAAAGAAAACTAATATAAAATTTGCAGAGACTGTTGCTTCCAATCATATAGATGTGATTCTCGTTTGATTCAAACGTAACAGTAGCTTAGAAAGCTCGATCTCGTTAAAAACTATTAACGAACTGACACTTTTGGAAACTCAAAATCTTACTGTGATTTCATGGCACCGCAGGAAATCGCCTAACAATGACAATTATTGAACAAAAGTTTGCAGCTACCATGTCGGTATGACGACTGTGCATGTATAGCGGTATATGAGAAAGGTCAGATGGCTAGAGGTCCTTGACCTCACATACAACTGTTATTGGGACAAGGTCTTAGAATCTGGTGAGCTGAAAAAGAGCAGTCGAGCCTCGGGCTTATTGAGTGCTATTTTGAATGACTGGATA
This sequence comes from Euprymna scolopes, assembly GCF_053919585.1. Classification (NCBI taxonomy): domain Eukaryota; kingdom Metazoa; phylum Mollusca; class Cephalopoda; order Sepiida; family Sepiolidae; genus Euprymna; species Euprymna scolopes. The sequence continues at coordinate 7,645,742 of NC_136499.1, forward strand.
CCCTGGAATGGCGATACAGGAGGAAAAGGGAACACTAAATCTTTTCGCACGTGCGCGTCTAAGTGTATGTATGTGCACCAGTGGGTTCGCGCGTTCAAGAAAAAGAATAATGTCGGCTAAACTGAGAGCATTAAAAACTAAAAGCAAATTAAGCATGGCTATGCAATGCTATAGTTCACCCATCAATTTGAATGAATTAGTGTTCTGATGCGAGCTGGGATCGAAACTCGATTGCATTTCTATGGTGATCCAATTTCCCTTTTACTTTATTATATTGAGTAGGTCTAAAGTAGGTATCAAGCATACGACTGTGCATTATGAATGTTATTATCAATTAAAGTTTAATATTTCCAGCCGTCCGCTTTATCGGAAACCGTATTTAAAAATATTGGATGCATACAGCTGTTATGAAATCGATATTTTCGCAAATGCCAAAGAAAACCGTTAACTACTTTAAAGTGAAAATATACTCGCTCATTTAGTCGTTAATTACTGTTAACAACCTATAATCATTTTACTCAACAAAGTTCTCTCCCTCTCTCTCATATATATATATATATATATATATATATATATATATATATTTCTGTAGAAATATATTTTCTTATTATATATCAATCCTTATTTAAGAAGCTCAATGTAATTACAGAGCAATATAGAGAATAAATGACAAAAAAGTTATATTCCAAAAATCATGATGTTGACCATCTTATAATTTATTCCTTTAATTCAGTTGACTTATACAATTCTTGAAATAAATGACTTAATTATTATATCAATCAGTGAATCTTCTGATGAGTTAAGGGCATAATAGATTCACTTATTGATATAATAATTAAGTGATTGATTTTGCGCTAGGAAACAGATACTGTCAAGAATTGTATGTCAACTGAATTAAAGGAGTAAATTATAAGATGGTCAACATCATGAATTTTGGAATAACTCTTATGTAAAGAAAACGTGTTGATGTTTTTACATTAGGCCTTTAATACTATTAACAAATCATCTGCGTGGATTTTATACGGCATAATTGCGTTGAAACATCGGTTCCCATCAGATCACCGAAGTTAAGCAACGTTGAGCCTGGTTAATACCAGATGGGTGACCATTTGGGAATTCTAGGCGCTGTATGTGCTCTCCGCTTATCTCGGCATTTGTTTCCACTCGTCCTGTACAGACACTTTACTTGCCACTAGTATTTAACAATGTCGACTCAGGAGAGGCGTGGTTGGAGATTGCGCACCTCCTGCCACAAAAATTTCACGTGCAGCCACCCCTTCGTAGGTATCCATCATTTTTCAAAGACTGGAGGAGCACTTTGAGTCAATTTTGGACAAATTAGTTGACTAAACCTCACGGGAAAGTTTATTATGTATGTATGCTCAATTTGTGAATCACATCTGCTTCAAGATGTGCAAATCTGCGGCGGGAGTGCAGAGTCATCTGAGATGGCATGGACGACAAGATTGGGAGACGGCAATCATCTGGAAAGATGCAGCAATCATCATGTATATTTAGCAGACAATAGCGTCATAAAACAACACCTAACATTCCATGATAAAAACCCACAATCGTCCGACATTAGAAATATCTTAATTGACAATATTAAAATTCGATACCTCAACAATTACAAACAAAATCTAAAATTATTAGAAGCCATATTAATTAAAAAACTACAGTCCCTTATTAACCGGATCTCATTTTATATCGGGACAAATATACTAACTATATTCAATAACTAACCATAAATAAACTAAATAAATAATATATAAAATTTTAAATAAGAAAATTAAAAATAATCGCCCCCTACCCATCCTGCACATATCTTTATAACCAATAATAATAATAATAATAATAATAATAATAATAATAATAGAACTATCTATAAATACACCAAGTCTCAATAAAGAAAATGACGACGACAGCAACAATCGAACCTGACGACGAGCAAATGCACCGACTGAAAGCGCCGTAGAAGAATATGATCGAACAAGAACTACTGGGCGCCATAATATACAAGATGCCAGCCGAGATAAAAAAGACTGATCGGCGAATTGAGAAGTTATCCAACAAAATTGGAAAAAAAGAACTCTGCCCTGTTCAATCAGACGTGCTTGAATAACGACTTGCTGCCAAAATATACAAATGTACGTATGTATGTATGTATGTATGTATGTATGTATGGATGGATGGATGGATGTATACGTATGGCAAGTAACACCTTAAAAACGTTTGTGCTTCGTTCCTGAGTGAAATATTCAGACTAATTCAAACTTACTACAGTAGTGGTAGTAGCAGTAGTAGTAGTAGTAGTAGAAGTAGTAGTAGTAATTCGTCCTTTTCGATACGTAAAAAGCAGACGATAACTGATTTGTTTCCGAAATAATTTATTTACAAAATTAAAAAAATGAATTCGCAAATTTCTAGTAGAAAAATTAATAAAAACAACAATCAAACACTGCTCTAAAAATTTAACACATTTTAACGCTATAAGTCGAATTATTTAAAAACAAATCATTCGTTAATAATTGTCCTTACTGATAGCCTTTTTGATTGGCCTTTCAGCTAGGAGCATGGTGTGGTATCTGTTCTGGCACTGTATGAAATCGGTCCATGATGGAAGGCATCCTTCTAGACTTGAACAATTTTTATTTTATCTCAATCAAGAGTGTCCCTTTTAGGGGAGACAGATTTCTCCACGTTAAAAACGGACTCGTGTCTAACTGTCCTCGTGAGGAGGCAAGTAAACAGAAACACGATCAGATGTTCAGTCCCGAAAGACAAAGGATACCCCCTGTAAGGGCAGCTGCGCCTGTAATTGTGTGGCAAAGGTTGCGTAATCACAAACCACATCTCTCCTGAATCGGCACTGTTTGAGTCTAGTGGCAAATAGAAGTCCAGGACGACTGGAAACAATGCCGAGATAAGCGGAGACCACATACAGCACCTGGAAGTCCTAAATGGTCACCCATCTGGTACTGGACAAGCTCATCGTTGCTTAACTTCGGTGATCCGACGGGAACCGGTGTGTCAAACGTGATCATGCCGTACTCGATATACTCCTTAAAAATGGCACTCGTGGATCAAAATGTTGCTCAAGGCAAAAATAGATTCGTCTTGATTATACAAGATATGTCGAATGATGCTTTATTTAAATTATTTTTTTGTTTGTTTTGTTTAATCAGCTTTTCCCTTTTTATTAGTTTCGCTTGTGTTTTGCCCGTGTTTTTTTCTTGAAGAAAGCCGACGTCAATTCGTATACATTTCTTTATAAGCGAGCCGGGCAACCAAAGCTGGACCGAGCATTTCTTCCCCGTGAGTGGAACAGAGAAACCCCAGCGGGACGACGCAGGTGAAAATCATCGAGGTTTAATTGATAGGGAGGTAATTTTAAAAAAAAGAAAAAAGAAAAAAAAAAAAAAGGAAAGATGGGCTACCTATCATACTTCAAACGATTCCCGCCGCTTTAAGAAAAAGGGAGAGAGTACTCGTCAGGAGAGCCCTGAGGCCCGGATGCAGTCACTCCTTCCAACATTTCTTGTCAAGTGGAATTAAATGAATCACACATTTCTTGTACTTTCTCTGATTGACAACAGCCCAATCCTAGTTCTACCAGATAACAACAACGGGTAGTTTTAAGTTGCGGCCATTCGACCTGCGCGTCTAGCGATGAATATATCGTTTAAAACTCGTGCGTGATAGACACACTGATTAACCGACATATAGAAATACAAGGACGTAACTAAATTTATATTTCAAACTAAAGAATAACGGACAAGTTGAACATCTGTATTCTTTCGGCAATTTGGTACATGGTTCTAATTTTGGATTTTATTCTCACATTTCAGCCGATGTAATCGCCGGCCTTCTTCAGGTATATCTTGGCTGATTCTACCAGATCAGTCTGTCTGAAGATACCAGCTTCCTGACATAAAATGCACAAAACAATGGTGTTGTTTTTTCGTTTCCTTTCCCTTTTCAAAACTCAATGTTTTGCAAAAACAAAAACAAAAAATTACCACTACAAAACAACCAAACCAAACACCAATATATAAATATTTGGAGGTATAAAGAACTTGAAGTATAAAATTTTTTTTTTTTTTAAATTCATAGATTCGCCATTAAATTGCCAAGTGTGGCGATATGTCTTAAAGAAAACACTCAAACCAAACTGCATGAATAAATGTTTTAAGATATAAAGAAATTAAAAGTTAAAGAAATCTTTTGCCAAAAATATTTTGATATGTCGCAAAAAGAAAACACTCAAACCAAACACCATGAATAAATATTTGAAGATAGAAAGAATTTCAAACATAAACTTTTTTTCCGAAATAATTGGATTCAACATTAAATAACCTGAAAAGGGTTGATATGCCGTAAAACAAATAACAATGTCTTTTATAGGATTTCACAATGAAATATTTATTTAATCCGCAGGGGTATATTGTTTTCATTCCGCTAGCATTACTTTGGAACTATTGTAAGCAATCCTTGATTATATTCTTAGTATCACCTGAACTGGAGATTCAACTTTCAACCTCTAGAAAACTGTCACTTAGAATTGATTACTAACTTAGCACTTTTAGCTGTTGCGCCGCTTTGTGAAAATAACATCAACGCTGAAAACAATAGTCCGAATAATTCAATTAATACATATAAATCGTCTAAAAATATTTCAAAATAAAGATGTATATTTTAAATTGATACGTGACTGACGAATGGACATGGTCTCTTATGATGATGGGCGGACGCGTCTGTAAATGTTATTTCTAACATAAGCGTAACGGATTGATCGACAGAGCACTTTGCAGAAACCCCTAGATGCAACTAAAACTTGTATTTCAAATTGAAGCCCAACAGAGCGACGAAAATGTTATTCAAAACTGAAGCAAAAAAAATCGTCAGACGAAGCCTCGCATTGATTTGCAAAGGCGCTTCAAAAAGTGTGGTTGTGCGTATAGAGATGGTTATGATTGTCTCGCTCTTCCCTTGTCGGTTCATCTCTTTTTTTCTTCCCATATGATCGACGTATTGTTTGGTTTTCAATCCTTTCTCTATTCCTTATTAATTTAGAGAATCTTGAACTGTGATTTATATATATATATATATATATCACAAATCCGAACTGGGAGATAATTTGTTAAGCCAGCAGAAATAGGAGAAATTGCATTAGTTTTTATACATGACATTACAACTGCAAATCATCTCGCGCTTCAACCAATGTGTGTGTTATTTGAGAAGGAAAACCGAGAATTAATAAAATAGTAATCAACGTTTCGTTCCTATTCCAGGGATTTCGTAGGAAATTATATATATATATATATATATACACACACACAATAGCGTCCAAAACTAAGGGACAAAACTTACAAACCTAATATTTGTTAGAAATAATTGTGAAAAGCTGAAATTTTGACAACTGCTACTCGTAATGATCCATAACAACATACTAAAGTTTGAATCATTTGAGAAAAGTGTAGTTTATTGCTAATAGCCTGAGGTAATCTGCTGGGGCTGCCGACGGGGCTGCGCAAGCATCGTTTGCAGTGTCAGAGGACTCCTCCTTTGAAACCCTGACTCTTTCAACCTCACTTTCCGACCCTGGTGTCAGAGTTCTTGCAGTGAAAGAGAACTAAATATCGCACTTATATAAAAAATATATAAAACATATATTAAAAATATATTAAAAAATATAGGTGCTATTTGGATTCTTCGGACTACTGTTCTCATCTTGAGTGTGATTTTCATAATGTTTCGATCGATGTAACCGCCGACCTTCTTACGCCGTATCCTATCGAACTTGGGAATCAACACGGAATTTAGAAAGGAACCCTTTATTAAATCTACGAGTGTAGCATGTTTATGTTTCGTCAGTCACGACTGGGTAGAAGACCTAAATAATTTGCAATAATATTTTTAATTAAGGGATATAAAAATGTACTTCAAGATAAAAAAATAGTCAACCATAAGGTTTGATTTTGATCCAGACAAAAAGCAATTCTTCTCCTTTTGTCATAAACATCACTTATAGAATGCGAGGGGTAAAGGACAAAAATAGGGAAACGAGAATTACTAGGATGTCAAAAATCAGTAAAAAAAAATTGAGAAAATGTGAATAAAAAAAAATTATTCAACCCGAGTAAAGTTGTGTTTGGTCTATCACTTTTAAGGGGGAGGACTGGGATAGAGAAAAAATCAGTAAGAGAGAGGAGGAAAGAGAAAGAGGGAGAAAAAGAACGAAGGAAAAGAGAGTAAAAGATAGATAGTTATAGACATAGATAGATAGAGAGAGAGAGAGAGAGAGAGAGAGAGATTTGTAGAGCGGGGGTTAAAACGAGTGCGGTCGTTATTAAAGCGGCTTGACCGTTGGTTAATTGCACCGAAATAACACTGCTTTCCCTTCTTTAGGCAAAACAAAAATGAGGAGGCAACAATGGTGAAACATATTAAAAAAACATTTCCCGACGACAAATGGCAAAGAATGAATGAGGTGACATTTACAATAGCTTCAGGTTATAATACCTTCATACTGTTCACGGATTCGAGTTATCGTGGTCATTTCGTGTATCTTTGTCTCCACAACTATATCATATTATCCTACTGGTTGTTAGACTCTTTTCGATACTCATCTAGACATGCAACATGAATTTGAATAAATAGATCGAAGACATTGCAAATTCTGCTGCAAAGAATGTGTATTCTTTTCTACCGTGCATTCTCTGCTGGAATCTTACAATATTTATACAAACGCTGATCGCCACTCACACAGTGCTTCATTTCGTTCTTTTTTTTTTATTTTACAAAGAGGTTAGCATTACGTTTATATATATATATATATAATTTAGCGGCTAAAAATCATATCGAATTTGTTCCAAAGGTCAAAATCCTCTATATATCAAGTTTCAAGCCTGTATACTTCATAATTGACAGTAGTTTAATAGAGACCGTTCCGAACAGACAGACAAGATCATACCGTACTTGGGAGTAATTGCGTCAACTAGCTAAAATTGCTCTTTTGGCAACCACGCATATAAAGAGCACTTTTTTAGTTGGCACAATTACCCCAAACTACGGATTTTATATATATACATATATATATATATATAGAGTAAGTTATAAAATATATATGCCGATTAAGCTACACTGAATATTCCGCGTTTCATCCACTCTCTAGCTCTACCTACGTATTGAGCTCTGTTGAAGTAAATACTTAAAGTTTACGCATAAATTTATACTTTTGTATATTAATTTATGTGAGTAAATGAAGTAGTTTATATATATATATATATATATATATATATATATATATATATATATATATAATAGAAAATAACACCGCCACCTCCCAAACCCTGTTTGTATCTTTTCATTGAAACCTCAACGGCCAATCACTTGATTTGCTGTGTCCCCTTTCGCCGTTTATTTATCTCCTACTTCGTCTGTCTAGATTTCTCACTGTCTTTTTCTGTCTCTCATCTCAGATTTCTGACTCTTTAGTCTCTCATGTTACGCCATTACTCTTCTTTCGTCGAACTATTGTTGTTTTTAATGACCAATCGGTAACAACCCTAACCCTTCTCACATCCATGTTGTTTTCTTTTTTGATTCGGTGATTAACGATCTCGCCTTTTATCAGCTTTAATTAGAAAAAGAAACGAAAGGAAAAAAGATGTGATATTTTAATTATTCTGATGAATACCTATGTAATACATATACGTTTTATTACCTCATTCTTTCTCTCTTTCTGTTCAATACCAAACAATTTATACGAAACAATTACTCGCAAGTAAACTTTTGATGAATTCAATGGTTCTTTATTTACTTTCAAAAGGAGGTTTTAACCTTGAAATATTAAAAAAAAAAAAAAATCCATGTAACTATATAACGCAGATATGACTCTTTTACTCGTTGATTACTTTTCTCGTTAATAATCAGGTTTAATTAAAAAAATCAAATCGACAAAAAAAAAAAAGAGAAAAAAATGTGGTACATAAAATTCTGACAGATTAATAGGTACATAGTTATTCACCTTCCAGCAGGAAGATATATCAAGGATAGTAAAGTGGGATTAGAAAGCCAGTTTCTAAGAGAAAGAACAATGTGGCTTGCAAAAACTACCTAAACAGCCCTATTGGCGTTCTCTGTTAATAGCACCTCGATTGATAATTCAAGCTTAATGGATGTGTTTTTATTGGGGTCCAGAGCATATAGAGCATAATATAATAATTCTATGAATTTTAATTATCAAAGTTTCTCAGTTGGTCATTTGTTGTTTTTTTAAAAAAAGTTAGACATTACAATATTGTTTCGTATTGTGACTAACAATTCTGCAAAATTATGTCTTTGCTGCCTTTTTAGTCACGTACTCGTCAGATGTTTACCTAAAAATACTTAAAGAAAACACCATTTTGAACAACTTATATGGTTCATGCAACCGACATACTTAACTATTTTTTCTCGTTCGCATACTTTTGAAGACATGTGAGTCGGAAAACAAAACAATACTCAAAAGCTACCTTTTGAGAAGTAATAAATGACCAACTGAGAAAACTTGATATTTGGAATGTGGAGAATATTACCCCCCTCTCCCCCTCTCTCTTTCTCTCTCTCTCTCTCTCTCTCTATATATATATATATATATATAGAGAGAGAGAGAGAGAGAGAGAGCGAGAGAGAGAGTTTTACATAAAGATTTACATATCGTTACACATTCATTAGCATGTTTCAATCAATTACAAGCAACTAGAGACTTCAGGGGATATTGCTTATACACTTTTGTGTAAGAAATGTCGCGTGAAGAAGTCTATAATTATTCATAACTGGCTGACGGAAACACGCTCATGAATGTGTAGTGACATAAATGCTTATGAAGAACAAATAAAAAAGTACACATTGCCCTACTTCTGTACTGAGCACTCTTGTGATAATCTCGTTAATATTTCTTTGTTGCTTCACCTCTGGAAACTTAACCTAGAGAAAGAGAGAAAGAAATGGAGACAGACAGAGAGAGTGAAAAAGAAAGAGGGAGAGGGAGATACTAAGAAAAAGATGTGAAAGAGAAAGGGTGGATAAAAAAGAGGCAGATATATAAAGAGAAAGAAAGGGGAGGGAAAGGGTAAGAGAATAGAGCGGAGAGACGCCATATTTTTTTTTTACTGGTTCCTAAAACTAAAGTCGAAAACAAAAAAGCCCTCCTCCTCCCATGTCATTCTTTTCTCATCTGTTCTCTTACCGTCCAAACCACTCAATCCCTATTATTTTTACCGGCCCCTTTAATAAGCATAGCACATGAGAACGCGGTAGGAGGAAGAAAACGAAGCCAAAAAATGTTGAAACTCTAGCCGTTCTCAATGGGTAGGCTCCTATCAAATTTTGAAGAGGTATCAGATTGTCATCAGCAAGGTGGGTCAGTCTACCCCGCCTCGTTCGTATCTTTTGTGCTTCTTTACAAGCCTATTTTATTTGCAAAATTCTTAACTGAAAAGCGACGATAGACACCCAGGTAGGAAGAATCTAGTAGCGACAACCATTACCATGGAACGACCAGAAACAATCTAAATAGATGCCTTCGTTCAAACTCCTCGGCTTAACATTCACCGGGAACAGGAGTTGGAACAGATACACCGAGGGCATTGTCGCGGCTGTTGCGAAGAAGGTGGGATCCTGTACATCTACAAGACCACCATTCGCCCATGTATAGAGTATTGTTGTCACATTTGGGCTGGTGCATCCCTTACTAGTCTCTCACTCCTTAACATGGTTCAAAAGAGAGTCGCCAACCCAATAGATTGCGAACTGTCACCTAGAATTTTGCCTCTGTTTCATCGTCGAAATCTTGCGTCCCTCTGCCTATTCTATAAGTATTTAATTGTACCCTCTTGACAAACTCGACAAGCAGCAAAATTCCGCCCCTACACAGTAGAGATCCCCAGATGCCAGAAAGCCTTCTACTTTAATAGTTTCCTCCCTAGAACTGCTAGACTTTGAATTCCTTTCCGAGTTCCTGCTTCCCTGACTGTACTGACATGCAGAAGTTCAAGTGTAATGTGAACAGACATTTTGTTGCTCAACTCCCTACATTGTATCCTTGCAATTTATGTCCCAGATAGTAGTCCCCTGCATCAAAGTGTTACTATGCCTTCTCTAGAGTGAAAATGCAAATAAAAAAACAAAAAAAATTCTTTCTTTCTCCTCTTTCTCAGCCTTTCCTTCCTTTCTTCTAACATTTATACTTATCTTATTTAAAATATATATATATATATATATATATATATATATATATATATATATATATATATATATATATATATATATATTCCTTGGCATTTTTGGCAAGGATCAAAGTTAAGTTTAACTTAAGTAGGACAGACCCTGTGATCTTAGGATATGTTTTGGGAGATCATCAATGTAGATAAGAAGAGAATTGGGCTCAGGATGAACCCCTGAGGGACTCTAGCATTAATACAGTGAGTTTCTAATTTCTGCCCATCAACCACTACTTTTAAAAACCGAAAGAACTTTCTTGCCAACCTGATATAATAAAATCATTATTTCTTTCCTTTCTTCTTCCTTTCCTTTGGAGGTAACCTTTCTGCTCTCTCTTTCCCCCGTCAATTAATACTTTCTTTTTTCTTTTGCTACCCGTACTCGGTCTCTGGGAATACCCGTTTGAAAACCCGTTATTAAACATTCTTTTCCAACCCTACGCATCTATTTTATATCCCCTCCCAATCCTCCTAACTTCTGGTATCGGCCTATAAAGGATTTGATTACCAAAGGAGAGACATTGAACCGTCGCCCTGAAAGCTTTTTCTCTCGATCACCTTTATTTTACTTTGGACCTGTCCACAGCTTTCCCTCTCAACACTCCTTCTTCTCCTATAACCCGACAACCCCATGTTCCACGATCATCGGCAGATCCCGCTGACTATGAGTAAGCATTTTTTTTTTTTTAATGGAGGTCAGTCTATTTCGTTTGTCTGAGTTTTTCGCGGACGCTGACAGACAAGCGATAAGTGACCGATGTCGAAAGGTGTTTAACCACAGGACGGATTAAGTTTGTGACATTTTTTATAAAAAAAAGGAAAGAATAAAATAATAAATATACAGCCAATTAAACATTCTTTTCCATAGTAAAGGTTTTCTCCAGAGGAAAGATAAGTTACTCTTTTACCTACTGAGACAAAATGGTTTGTGTTTAAAATTATTTAAAAGTAATTTTTACTTAAAAATAAAAATAGCGTAAAACCTGTCGGGTTAGAACAAAAAAAATGTGATCATATTAATAATAGCCGAGCCTGGATAATCGCTCAAAATCGAAAATTAAATAAAAAAATACTAATACCGAACATATCCAATACATGTAACCAATCACGGGAAAATGTAATACCAAGCTTCAAGCACTGTCCTATCGTTGCCAGGTTGCATTCTTGTTTTACAAGTACTTCCACAGAATGTACTCTGATGAACTTAATGTACTTATACCACTTCAAGGTAAATACCTGCGACAAACTCGGCAAACAGCAAAATCTAACCCTTCACTACAGAGGCCCTCAGATGCTGAATAACTTTCTTCTCAAATAGTTGCTTTCCTCAAATCTCTGAAATTCCGCGTTTTACTGTTTCCCCGATTTACCAACATGTAGGCAGTTAAATGTAATGTGAACAAACATCTCTCCATTTAGTATGTTCCTAATTAAAGTAGCTTTTTTACGTTTCAGTTACAGCATGCCTTATTTGAAATGAATAAAAGTTTTACAAAACATTTGGAAAAGTTTCTTCGGAATTTTTATTTATTGATAACACTTTATTCACTAATTATATATTATTTTTATTTATTTTTTGGATCCTTTCAAATGGGGTTTCATAATCCGTTTATTCATTCGTTTTGTGCACTGTTATCCTCATCTTCATTGTTGTGATTGTTTCATCACGTTTCGGCCAACTAATCGCGATGAGGCAACAGCAAATATCAAGACAGTAAATACTGGGTCTACAGTTACAAGGCTCCGCATTCTCTATCTCGTCGCGGTTAACCACCCGAAGAAGGCCACAGGATGGGTGAGCCAAAATGTGATAAAACAAAAGCTATAAAGATGAGGATAAGAGTCGCAAAAGAATGAATGCACATAACGTTTACATATTCAGTTTTGGTGTAGAGTAGAGAGGTCAAATCACTTACTAGACATCATCCTCGAATATCGTCGGCCTCTCTGTACAAGGTTTCGCCAGAAGAACCTCAAATGAGGATACTTCACTTTACAAGTAAACCTAAACCAATATTCGAAATAAAATAGGATATAACATAGTATTCGAAATAAGGTGTCATCAACACAGCTATACACTAGCTATTACCGGTAATAGTTTACCTTCTCTTAGCGATATTACCTCAAGTAACAGGAATTAACTGGATACGCCACCAGACTAGATGGATTTCTGTTTTGGTATAACGTTACCCAACACGTTGTATTCAGTCTCAGTCGTAAAAGAGATCAATAATAAAAAGAACTTCAACTTTTTTTGTTGTACAACTCATTTGTTTCCTCATTAACGCTGTGACATTCCTCACGTGATCATCTTATTGAGCTACTTTCATGCCTCTAACGTCTCTTCAGTGATCGATTTCTTTCTTTTTATAGTCTTTGTTTTCTGTACAGGTCACAGACACTAGTGTTTCATCCTTTCGGGAATCATCAGTGCCGGGTGAGTGACTTATTCTGTTACCCTCATTTCTGGCAAAGGAGACTTCCACAGGAAAAAAAAAATGATCCAAACATTTCGCTTAATGACTAATGGCCGAATAGTGACGACTCAAATTCTGGCAATAGAATCAGGTTTAGGATTAAAGTTTGAAGTGCCCGACCTTTTCTAGCCACACTGAAGAGGTATGATACGAGGAAATAGCTGTATGTGGACGAACTAAATATATAGATATGCGTACGCGCCCGTGTGTGTGCGATTGGCCAGTCCTAGAATATCGGAATGGAGGAATAATAATGAGAAGTCAATGGGGTTGTGGAGCGGCAAAAGCGTTAAATGACTGACCGGAAAATAACGATTCTTCCAAATACACCGCATTATCTCCCTTGCTATTTCCGTTTCTGTGATCCCCTCCATCGTCAGTACGGATTATTGAATCAAGGAAATATTGCCGTCTTTTAAATCAGACGAGCACGCGTGTTCCATTCAAAGACATGTTAATCCCGATTTAACAATTACTAAGCTAATGCCACTCCCCATTTTAACGGTCTGTCCGTTGTTCCACGCTTTCACCATTAAATGTCATCTCTATGTTTTTATGGCAAATTCCTCATCGAATTGGCTGCTATGATTGCAAATTTTATGCATTCGTATTGAACGTATTTGCTTATTCGCATTATTCGAATCTTTCGGACTACTGTTCCCATCTTGAATATTATTTTCACATTGTTTCGTCCGACTTGCGATCTTCTTCAGGTGTATCTTATTGAACTCGGTAATCTGCACGGAATTTCGAACTGAACCCGTTATTTAATCCATAGGGGGTACCATGCTCTTGTTTCGTCAGCCATGACAGAACTTTGGAGAACTAAATCGGAAAAGGGGCTGGTGTATTTAATCGATACTAAACTTTTGGTGTAAAAGAATTTCGGTCACGTGATATTATTGTAGACGGTGTAAACTAAACAGACAAGTCCCACCCCTTTGCAGTAGAGATCCCTAGGTGTAAGAAAGCCTTTTACTCCAATAGTTTCTTCCCCAGAACTGCAAGTCTTTGGAACTCCCTTCCGGGATTCTGCTTTCCCAACTTTACTGATATGCAGAAGTTCAAGTGTAATGTGAACAAACATCTTGATACTCATCTCCCTTCATAATGCGCCCGCAACTTATGCCCCCCTATAGTAGCCCACTACTTCAAGATGGCATTGTACCTTGTTTGGGGTGAAAATTAAATTAAAAAAAAAATATGGTTACTTCAGACAATTGCTCTCATGTTGAATGTCACTATCACAACGTTTCGATCGATATAAACTGCGATCTTCTTCATGTGTATCTTGTAAAACTCGGGAATCTTTCCGTCAGACATGGTATTTTTGACTAAACCTTTTCTTTAGCCTACAGGGGGTACCATGCTCTTGTTTCGTCAGCCATGACTGGGTCGAAGTCTAAGTAATTCGTACCTGTATTTTAAGTGTTGCCTGCAATGAGGATTGAACCTCCAGAACAATGCAACAATTACAACTGAATTTTACCAAATACTTTATCCACTACGCCGTGGATTCTAGTTAAAAATTCAGAAACATAAGCATTTGCTTTTATTTAAACCAATCTCTAAGTTTTTGCAATGTTGATGACGATTGTGCAGTTCTTTAATTCAGTTTACTTATTTTCTTCTCTCTTTAATGGATAGTTGGTCCGTCTTATTGTCGGGCGACAACGATTTCACATAAAACAATGCTTTTTAAAATTTAATTGTTTATATTTTAGTTATCTAAACCGACACGTATCGAAAGAAACCAAAGCGACATTAAAACTAGGCGTGTTGAACCAGCTTCCCCCGTAATTATGCAGTTTCAGGGAGTATTAAATTAACAAGCGGTCCTCAGTCGCTTATATATATATATATATATATATATATATATATATATATATATATATATATATATATATATGAGCAGGCCGCCAGGGATTGCCCGGCCATAATATACGATTAAATATGATATTTTGATTAATGCAGATTTCGTATTTAATATTATATTGGCCCCAATATACGATAAATAATGCCCCTGATCCACTTCCCATGGCAGTAGAGCAACGAAGCTTGGCACAGTTATTAGTCTTTCTCTACATAGGAACCACCCAGAGTTATGCATTTCTCCCATCGTTTGATGAAGCTCTGGAGACCATTTTTGTAGAGCACCCCAGATTGGTCCTCTAACCACGACGTGACTTCAGAAATCAAGGCTGCATCATCTGGGAAACGCTTTCCTTTCAAAAACAACTTCATGGCTGGGAAGAGGTGAAAGTCGGAGGGTGCAAGGTCAGGAGAGTAGGGAGGATTGGGGAAGGATTTCATAACCACACGCCTGTGCTTCTGATCTGGCGACATGCGATTTGTGGACCGGAGCGTTGTCCTGCAGGAGGATGGTACCTTTGCTGATCTTGCCCCGCCTCTTGATTTTGATAGCTTCCATTAATTTCCTAAAAAGTGAAGCATAATAGGCTTCTGTTATTGTGGTACCCTTCGCCAGAAAATCTGTCATCACTATTCCGTCCTGGTCCCAGAAGACTGTGAGCATGACCTTGCCAGCGGAGGGCTGCACACTTGCCTTCTTTGGAGGTGGTGAGTCCAAGTGCTTCCACTGAATTGACTGGTCTTTGGTCTCTGGATCATAGTGATGAACCCAGGTTTCATCCTGTATAATCAGTTTTTTGAAAAACTTTGACTCATCTTCTTGGAACATCTCCAAATTCATCATCGAGGACTCGATGCATTCTCGCTTCTGGAATGGTGTGAGCAACCTGGGAATCTATCTGGCAGACACCTTATGCATAAGCAAATGGTCATGAATGATAGTGTCCACAGACCCTGTACTAATCTTGACATTTTGGGCTATTTGGCGAATAGTAATGCGCCGGTCTACCAAAATGGCAGCCTCAACTTGACGGACAGATGCATCATCAATGGCAGAAGGGGGGGGCGACCAGGTCTGGGAGCTATTTCCACAGATTCCGGCCATGTTTGAATTCACGATGCCAGCATTTTACAAGGTCACATGATGGGGCATTATCACCATAAGTTTCTTTCATTTCATAAAAAGTCTCCTGTGGTATGTGTCCTTTTAAATACAAAAACCGGATCACTGCTCGACATCCAACAGGCTCCATTTCACACCGGACTCAGTTCAAACACCTGTAAAACAGAAACCCCAATTAGTTCAGAGCTGTAATTTGCTACATAACCCGTAGAGATATAAATTGCACATGCAAAATTTCAGCTACTGGAACTGGAAGTGGGTCAGGGGCATTACTTATTGCACGCCCTCGTATAGTAATAATTGAAAATGTTAAATACAAATGACTTGTGCACCACAACTGAGAGTCAAAAACAAAACGTTTAACTTAGGATTTACTTTTTCCTTGTACGTTAACGCCTGAGCTATGAAGACATGTTTGCTGCAAGGCTTAAAAATTAAAACATGAACCAATAGCTATTACGTTACACATGTATATTCGTAATGGCGTCGTTCGACTTCCACATTGCAAATTCCATTTCTTTTTATTTTCACACTTTTGCATCGATTTTCTCCGGCTACAACCCAAATATAAAGTTTTGCATGAGTTCGAATACCCTATATATTACGTTTCATGTATGCAGACGAAAACTAACGCAGGAGTTGGTAGGCAATTTTACGCATACATGAATATATATAAAAAGAGATGTATATTTACTAGAACCATTTTATGCAAATATTATGCAAGTATAAATCATGTAGAATATCTGCATGAATATAATTCCACGTAATAGTTAACTAAAAATGATCATCCCATAAGAAATCTGAAAAAAAAAACGGATAAGGAATTAATTAAAATGAATGTTTAAAAGAATATGCAAATTATCTAGATTTTTTGCAAGTGAATGCAATTCCACGATCCTTATATATCAAAGTTGTATTTTCTTTTTAAATAAATAGAAAAAAAGGGTTTTTAATATGAATATCAATACAATAAATGTAACAGTATTGATACAAATATGTGCGTGTTTATGGGAGATAAAGATGTCAAACTTTTGCAGTCCTTGCAAAAAGGTATCGCTGCCTTTCTGCATAAGGCGCCTGGTATTCTTATATGGTTAATTTACCATAGAGATATCTGCTTACTAAGTCTTATCAATTTTGCATATCTTAAGTTATAAGTATAATTACTTCCCCCAAAGTATCGACATAATCAATTCTAAAAGCGAACTTATTTCTCACTGTACACACAAGGAACAATTAAAATAGAAACAATTGGGGATTACTTAGCTCACTTCTTAAACCTTATGTTATAACTTTACTTAATATAAGAGATTTTATTCCTCTTTATTAATTTTCTGTGAGACTAAAGGAGCTGGCAGTTTATCTGCGTATATGTATGTTTCTGTGAATGTATGTATGCATATATATGTGTATATATGTGCATGCGTATATGTAATATAAAATTTATTGCATACTTTGCAAACCTGTTTCCTCTAATGAAAAGAATTGCGTTTTTCAAAACCCCGTAGAATAAGGACTGCTTGTTTATTTTTACGCTTTGTCGGATAATAAAAAAAAAATTGTATACCTTCTTTGCAGGTTTATTTTTTTGAAAATATGAATTTTCATTAAGATTTCTATACACACACACATATATACACACACATATATATATATATATATATATATATATATATATATATATATATATATATATATAGTAATTTGTAAAATATATATGGCGATTAAGCTACACTGAATATTCTGCGTTTCATCCAACTATAGGATTCGTCAGGCTTAACCTTAAGCCTGACGAATCCTATAGTTGGATGAAACGCAGAATATTCAGTGTAGCTTAATCGCCATATATATTTTATAAATTACTAACTAGCTCTACCTAGGTATTGAGCACTTTTGAAGTAAATACTTTAAGTTTACGCATAAATCTATACTTTCGTATATTAAATTTATGTGAATAAATGAAGTAGTTATATATATATATATATATATATATATATATATATATATATATATATATATTTCGTTGTTTTTCGTCGACGGTCATGCCATCATAGAGAGGAAATAAGCGCTTTCTTTTCCAATGAAATTCATTATTAGATGGTGGTCAATTTGTGTACGTCGAAATTATGAAATATCAACAAAAAAAAACCCAAAAAATAAAAACAAAAACAAAATGAACAAAAAACTCTTGCGTCTTCTCAATAACTGTAATAATATCATCGGATAAGCCGTTTTCTATCGACATATTTTTCAATGAAAAATAGAACATAGCATGAGAAACTATTTAAAATCTACACATGACAGACTATTTAAAATCTAAACATGACAGACTGATATAAATACTACTGTTAACTTCGGTTAGACTGATCTATTTCAATCTAAAGCGCAACAAGCCATCGAAGAGACCATTTCAAACTTTAACACTGGCAAAAAATTGTTTAAAAAATTACAGAGCGACAAACGTTATTCTTTTAACTTTACGTATGGAACATCACCGGAAATGCCACTTCAAACAGAAGCGATTGACGATGAAACAACCAAATTAAAACTGATATTTATAAACGGCATCCCTAATACACTTTTCTCTGAAATGTACATATTTGCTTATGACATCACGCTCTATAACAAACGCGAGGGTAAAACTAAAGAACATATACCTAAGGAAATTGTTAAAACTCTAGAAGACCTTCAGTCTGTAGTGGAATGAGGCCGTAACTGCTTGGTAACGTTCAATGCTGCGAAGACTAAGCCCATTTCCTTTAATAATTACAAGAAACCTTCTAAACCACTGATTGCCATGGCTAATGATTAGGGCTATGACAAGAGAATATCCTTATCATTGTTTGTATATATCCGACACAGACACAGTTTATCAATCAAGAACCACACCACTATCTAAAAACATAGGATAATAATTGATATATACTCGAGGGTCAAAATAAATATTCTCTTGTCATAGCCCTACTAATAATACACTGCCTCAAAGAACTTCCCTCAAGCTGCTAGGGTTAACATTCACAGACAACATAAATTGGCACAAATTCATTGAGGCAGTTGCCAAAGCCTGCAGCGAGGAAGGTGGGCTCTCTCTCTACCGTGCTAAAAAGCTATTCATACCCGAGAGTATCCTGTACCTCTACAAGGCGACGGTTCGCTCATGCATGGAGTATTGTTGTCACATCTGGACGGCTGCATCCGCCACTAGTCTCTCACACCTAGACAGGGTTAAAAAATAATTGCCAACCTAATAGGTCCTGAACTATCAACAAAAATCCAACCTCTGTCCCATCGCCGAAACGTGGCATCATTGTACCTGTTTTACAAGTATTTCAATGGCAAGTGGTCTGCTGGAGTCCGAGCACTAGTACCCCTCGATGAGAATGCTTTCGACAAACCCGACAAGCAGCAAAATTCCACCCCTATACTGTGGGGATTCATATGTGCCGTAAAGCTTTCTACTCGAATAGCTTTTTTCCTTGGACTGATGCACTTTGGAATTCTCCTCAGGCCTCTGCTTCCCTGACTGTATTAACATGCAGAAATTCAAATGTAATGTGAACAAATATCTCGCTGCCAAACTCTCAATATAGTATCCCTGCAAATCTGGCCACAAATAGTAGCCCCTTACGACTAAGTGGCCCTGTGCCTTGTTTTGGATGAAATGACAAAAAAAAAAACAAAAAAAAAAACAAAAAAAAACACGATCATTATATGCAAATGGGAAGACAGTTATTTTGGTTAATGGGCAGATAATGGCGGAGAATTGCATTTAAAGCAAGTATAACCAGCACAATAATGTCTATGTTTTCTGAAGCCCTTCTCCTAAATATTACTATTCGCGCTTTATGTAGATGAGGGAGCAGGGTGGTGGTACACGGAAATTGGAATTTGCCGAAAAAGTGTCGTCGCCCCCTGGTGGTGAAATATGAAAAATCTTGTCTTCGCAGATGGCGCACGAAATACGTCACTTCCGCTGACAAGTTGAGGGCGACTATCTCGTTAAGTTGAAAACTCTTGGGAATCGGTATCTCAGTTTGATTTAATGAATAAGGACGACCAATTCCACCTCCACCACAATACAGATAAAGATGGAGCTAGACAGATAGATATAAAGTGTGTGTGTGAGAGAGAGAGAGAGAGAGAGAGATGGAGAGAGAGAGAGAGAGAGATGAATAAAGATAATGAGAAAATAGGGCGCTGAAAAAGAAGGCGAGCGGAATGTATTTTGAAAAAAAAAAAAATAAATAAAATTAAAGACTCCCTCACACGCGTATATTTATCTATATATCTATAAAAGTGATATTGTTTGTGTGCGTGTGTGTACATTTCCTACGAAACTACGCTGCCAATTTTCAGTCTACAGACTCGAGATTCGTACACAAGGAGTATTGAGATTTGGGAAAATCTTTTTAATCAGTTTTTAGCCAGAAATTGGGTTGTGAAGGGGTCAAAGTTCCACGTTTGACCTTTGAAAACTCTACCAAACTCCGACATTTTTTGGTCTAAACACTTGAAATTTTAGATGTAGGTTACTTGGACATAGATCAAACTTTTTAATTTGATTTGAGCCCAAAATAATAAATGAAAAGGGGTCAAAATTGGGGTTAAAAATTTGACCTCCAATTACTCAGCCAATTTTTGGTTTAAACATTTGAAATTTTACAAAAAGTGTATTCAGACATAGGGCAAGCTTTTTACTCGGGTTTTGGGCGAAGATTTGGCAGCAAAAAAGATCAAAGTTCAAAAGTGTTGACTTTTGCGATCTCTAGCAAACTATACAGCCAATTTTGGGTCTAAACACCTGAAATTTACATAAAGGGTATCAATGCATGCGGAAAGCATTTCAATCAGTTTTTTTGGGGGGCAAAAATTTAGCTGCCAAGAGGTCAAAGTTGAAAAAACTTTTGCGGACTACAAAACTCCGGCGTCAATTTTGGGTCTAAACACTTGAGATTTTAAATGTAAGTTACCTGGGCATAAGTCAAACTTTTTTAATATATATATACATATGCACACAATGCCATGAGCAGTACATAGGGCCCGAGCAAAGCCGGGCTGAACGGCTAGTAAATTATATATATATATATATATATATATATATATATATATATATATATATATATATATATATATATATATATAATATACGTTTTTTTTTCTATTAATTCTTTTTTTAAAATCTTTTCCAAATTCCGAATAACGACCTTCATTTCTGGCAATATAGGCTGATGAAATCACCATATTTATCATAAGTCCGAATACTTTCCAATCCTTCTGTATTCATCGTCAGGGATTGATTAATCTAAATTGTTAATTATTTTATTTTTCTTCTGCCAGAAGTAAAGACCATTATTCGAAAGTTGGAAAGGAAAAAAATTAAAAAAATATGCCGAAGAGAAAAATATTGCCTACATATGTGATAAGCACCCATATTTAAAAACCGATGAAATAGGCCCAAATTTACCTACCTCTACTATATAAATCTCACCTGTCTGTTTCAATGTATGTATGTATGTATGTCTAAAACTTTCGACAGAGGCGATGGATTTTGAAGCCCGAACCTTCTGACGACAAATAACGAAAAATGGTTAAAACATAAATTCTTTCAACCTTAACTAGGAACTTTTCTACAAGGAAGGCCGGTGTTTTTGCGTCATAATTTTTACAAGTCTTCGTATCGGTTGAAATAACTTTACTAAATTTCAACTTTGCAAACTTCCAGTCGCGTTATGTAGTAGGGGTAAGACGCCAAGTTTTCTTTCACTTTCTTTTCCGCCTTTGCGTCATGGGTTCGAGCCTGCTTGCCTACTACCACTTTCTTTTTAAATTACCACATATCTACAAACACCCGGTTAACGCTGGGCACCCAGGCTAGTTTCTATATAAAGTGTCATGGCAAGCCAGCTTTGGTTTTGCTTCTTTGGGATGAATTCTGCTTAGGGTTTTTGTTACATGTTTATCTACCCTGAGGCCTTGCCAGGCCACTAATATATACAGCTATACTGTTAGTCGAATTGAATATTGAAATGCTCATATATTTAGCTATATGGGGCGAAACTACATGAAAATTTGCAGGCTTTTTGAGGATTATAATACTATTTTATGGTTAAAATATTATAATTGTTGAAAAAGAACCGATATTTTCAAATCAATGAAATATACCCAAATTTGCCTACATTTGTATAGAGTGTCCTAGCAAGCCAGCTTTAGTTTTGCTGGATCGGTTATATCCCCTGTGGCCACTGATATATACATATATATGTGTGTGTTTGTGAACACCCACACCATATATATATATATATATATATATATATATATATATGTATATATATATATATATATATATATATATATATATATATATATATATATGTATATATATACATAAATATATATGTGTGTATATATATATAATGTCTATATATATAAAATTGTTTATTGTATTTACATAACATTTTATAAGGGGAGATAATATTTTATGTATCGATTTTCAGTATTTACTTCAACAATGCTTAATATGTGAATAGAGCTAGTTATGAAAATATCTATAGCAATTAAACTACACATAACGTTCCGCCTTTTTAACCCTGACGAATCTTACGGAGATGAAACGCGGAATATTCTCTGTAGTTTAATTGCCATATATATTTTCATATTAACCCCCCCCCCACATATATATATATATATATATATATATATATATATATATATATATATATATATAAATGCGCAAGTGTGTGTTTGTACACAAAAATATGTTCCTTTGTACATGTATATGAATGAATACGCATCCACATGTATTTATATGCATGTGTACATGGACAGGTATATAAATGTACGTACACATATATTAATAAATACATGAACACACATAAATATATACAGAAACACATTATAGTATACACATGGGAGATTACATGCTGTAATAATGACAATCGCGGGCGTTTGTTCTCGAGTCCTATGAAAATTACTGCATAACTTTTATTAATGCGTTCAGACCTTATTATAACATTTCAAACCTTACTATAACAACACATATAGGAGAAGGAAACATTTCTCTACAACACTTAAAACTAAAGAAGTATATATAACTTCTCACACAATGTATTACTGAATTATAAACATTTACATAGTGAAGATGACGGGTCGGGTTTTCCATGAGGTAGAATTCAGTTAAACCTGATGCAAGTGTGTGGAAGACGTCTGGTAATTCTGAACTCATTTTCAGAATGCTTTGTTTTATCCATTTTTTATCCACCCCAAACAATGCATATTGCAAGTTTAAGGTGTTACTTTTTTTGCCCAGCTCTACAAGTATACTATGCAAAAACCTGAGCAGTGATATGTCTGTTTACGTTAATTTAAAATTCTGCATGTCAGTAGTATAAAGGAAACAGAAGATTGGGATGAAATTCCAAAGGGAAGAAACTATTAACGTAAAAGGTTTTCCGGCACTTGGAGACGTTTACAGTCAAATCTTGGAAATTTGCTGCTTGACGAATAAGTCAGGGTATTGACGCCGACGGGACACGAGTGCTACTAGTTTTTTAGAACACATTCTATTACAATACTTGTAACGAATTCCAAGGACTACCTGTCGTAGATACCGAAGTAAGAGGAATACAAACAATCAAATTCAAAGGAAATGTTAGAATCTTAAAAAGATCTCTTGGTTGGAATGACTGAAATTGGGAGTGATTGTTTAGCATTAGGAAGATGCCCTATCGATAAAAAAAATTTAAAAAAAAAAAAGAAAGGAAAATTCCAGTAATAATAGAAGCAACTGAAATTATGAAAAATAATTTCAAAAATTACGTGTTCATTATACCCGGTGAACCAAGTGAAATAGAAACACAGACAGTTGCACATAAGTAACGGTTTGAATCTTTAAAAAAATCTCGCAGTCGAAGTGACTAGCATTGTGGTTAATTGTCTGGCATCTGGTATGATGCCCCATCACCATGAAAAATAAAATAAGAATATTAAAACAACAACAATAAAAGAGTAAAACAGGCACAGGGATTCCATATTGCGGCGATGGGACAGAGGTTGGGGCTTGGTTGATAGTGCAAGACTTATTAGGTATGATACTTTTTGCACCTTGTGTAATGGCGAGCGACTAGTGGTGGATGTACTAAACCAGATGCAGCAACAATACTACATGTGTGGGCGGAGAGTAACTTTGTACGCATAAAGGATAATCTCAGGTACGTGTAATTTTCTAGCATCAATGTATTTGTGCCCACTTATGCTACTCATGAATGGTAAACTGAGCAGTTTGAACAACGAACTCTCAGGTAGCGTATTATTAGCCATAGCAAGCAATGATAAGACTTCATGAAATTGTTAAAGAAAAGAAGCTTATTCTTAATAACACGTAATGTTGCCATCCATTTTGGTTTTTTACTTGGGTTCCATATTATATTTTACTTAAGTGCATCTGCTTAGAAAGGCCCGGAGCTCATTCTAGAATGAGTTTTAGGTCGGCGATGAGACGACATCGCGATGATCAGTAAGGTTTAATTATTTAAGAGTACGGCTAAAAAAAATCTTATTTATATTAGACTTGAAAACGACCATCTTATAGTCAACTGGAAAGGATCCTCACGGTATTGTGTTCTAAAGACGGAAAGTTCATAGAATTCTCGTTAATTTTAAGTACAGATACAGGGTAAGAGAAATTGTTGATAGGCGTTGTAGTTAGACGAGTTTTGTTGTAAATATGTTAAAGAGGGACCATCGATTGAAGCACCTGTCGTAAAAATAATGATAGAGCAGATATAGACTTGTAACGTCTCTTTTAAACAAAAGCAAGTATGGAAACGAAGTGTCTTCGCTCACTAGATTTTGATGACGGTTTTCTACGCTGCCAAGACATGAACGTGTACTCTTAGTAGCTCCTTATTTTTTAAAGAAAAATCATTTAAAGATTTCGCTTTCGTTTCGACATAACCATGACTACAATGAGGACTTGTATTATTTTCGCAAAATTGGATATATTTTCTAAATTTACACTCTTACGGAATTAGCGTATCTTTGGCCCAACTCTCTTTAAGAAGAAGAAGAAGAAGAAGAAGAATGCTTTAAGGATTTCGCTTTCATTTTGATACAACAATAACTACGATGAAGATCTACGTTATTTTCGTCAAAATTGAAAATATTTTCAATTTTCTACCAGCTATGGGTAAATGCCTTATGGATGCCTTAGGAAAGGCAAAAGCAAATAGAGTAAACCCCGACAAAATAAATCCGGTTTAGAGTCCCAATAAGCAGATGGTGAAGCACCTTTCCGACAACTTATGCAGCTGCGCTGGCTTCGACCGTATTGACTTGCTTTTCAGTCGGACTTTGTTTGTAACGCCGAGAGGAGAAACTGAGTAACTAGGTAAACCTAGTTTCCCTATCATCCGCACAGGCCTTCATCCGGAGAGTTAATTCCAGCTTCGAACTGTATAGCCACAACAGATTCTGCAGTGCACAAGACTAGATTCAGAATGCCATAGTCTTATTAGACAGAAGGTTGCTATTAACACCATCTTAAGACGTATTTGCCTCTTGTTATTGGAGGAAGATTTCGTCGAAAGTGAAACGACCATTTATATCCGGTTATACTGTATCGATCAATCGACAAATTGAAAATTAATCGCTCGCTATACTTGAATCTTCGCTATCACCTCTAAAATATAAAGTGGGGTTTTGTGTAAATGACTTAAGCAAAATCCATCTGCTTAGGTATTTTATTTCTGAATTTGCAGAGTGCAGGTTAATGTCCAGAACTCTTGGAAAATCTAATCATATCCAAAATCCCGTTTATGCCCTTGCAAAATATCCTGGCGGGAAACCAACTCTCCGTAAAGAGGTCGATTCATTTTCAGATTCGTTCATTTCGAAAAACGATTCAGACAAAATATAAAGGTAAACCTACCAGGCCCACCCCCTTATCATTGAATCCGAAATTATCCGATTTCTGACATTTTGTTTTATTTTATTTTTCATTATCATCCCGGCTCTTCATTTTGGTAGCTTTTAATTTTGTCTTCGAGAAACCATTTACGAGAAAGGAATGGGCGACGGAGTGGGGGTCCAAGCGGTCATCCTCATGTTACGTGAGGCGACTGGCGAAATAAAAAAGAGGGGGTATAATAGGCCAAATTGTTATTTACACTGCCGAACGTATCGACTGGAAATATAATAGCGAACGGCATAAATCTGGGTGACAGGCTTCCCCAATGCTCTAACCCTTTCCTATCCTTCATTGGTCCCGACTGGAAGTTCTCTATAACACCCTGACAAGACAAAGCCCGACCCCTCCTCCGTTAGACACTACAATGATTTTCCTACCTAACCCAAACCTGTCTACTTGCCCTTGCATCATGTCCGGTTCTCATGTGTCAATTTCTTTCGCCTTCGCCACGCCATTCTGGGATGGACTTCTGCTCGTCCACTCAGAGTTGGCACATAACTGCTCTAATTCTATTACCAAACTTTCCAGCAATGAACACCAAGAAGCGAACATCAAAACTGAAAAAAAAAAACAGAAAAAAAAGCAGAAAAAACCCAGAAAGGGGCATGCGTTCTTGCATTATATATCAGCTACTTCTCAAAAGTCTAGAAGACCCTACTTGGGAGTCACCACTTATCAAGGCCCGAAGGCCACTCGGGGATAAGCGTTCATAAATGTAAGATGGTGGTGTAGTAATCGTTAATCGTGTAAATTTGGTAGAATTTGATTATTTATGAGGACAGTTCAACAAAGAACTTGTTTATATTGGATTTGAAGGCTACCATGTTGTAGTCAACCGAGAAGCATACCAGCAGAAAACTTAAAAGGTTAAGAAAAAACTCTGGAAGCTTTAGAAGTAACCGAGATGATGTAGAGTCTTACTTTTTAGCAAACTCCATGGATATCTTAGCATTAAGTGAAACAAACCTACACTCCTCAATCCCCTCTAACTACTTTAACATGACAGGACACTATATTTCTATATGAGATTCATAGATGTCAGTGTCAAGATTTTTCCT
The DNA here is from genome assembly GCF_053919585.1 of Euprymna scolopes. Lineage (NCBI taxonomy): Eukaryota > Metazoa > Mollusca > Cephalopoda > Sepiida > Sepiolidae > Euprymna > Euprymna scolopes. The sequence continues at coordinate 7,672,501 of NC_136499.1, forward strand.
CAAACGTTTACTTAGTAAATAAGTGCAGAGCATTAATAAGATAAGGGTTAATGAATGTAAGGTGGTAGTTTAGCAATTGCTAATAGTATAACAGGTTCACGTTTATTCTCTGATAAAACTGAAAATTGCATAGAGTTCATTCAGCTACTGAGGCCGAGTTTTGGTTATTTTCGTTTCGGCTTCGTATAAACTTCATTGGCGTCTGTTTTTCCATAAACTTGTATGCAGTGGACCAACTGACAAAAATTGCAAAAAGCAAACAATAACGAATGTGAAGATGCGTCTATTTAATCTGTGCGATTAACGCTGAACACGTCGTTTCGAACTGAAATCGAATACATTGGCGTGTGTGCGCACGTACGCGTACGCGCGTTTTTTTTTTTTTTTTTTTTACAAAATTATGAGATTCGTGTTTAGCCATGCAGAGATTGAAGAAGTTTTGTGTTCCTTACTATTCAGGGTGGCACAAGTGGACGCGGGTAGATCGAGTGTGGATTAGAGTAAATGTTCTTGAGATAACAAAAAGGGGGCCTTTCTTTTATTGAAGAATACTACAAACAGGCCAGGTGTTGTACTTTAGCTTTGATGTAAGCGCATAGTTTTGTCTCCAACAAAAACCTGTCGCTATTGAACCTTTTCTAATACTGAATAACATAAGTGCCCACTGAAATCTCTTCCTCCTCTCTTTCCTCCTGCTCCTCCTCCTCCTCCTCCTCCTCCTACTACTACTACTACCACAGCTGCTGTTCTACTACTACTATCTGAAAAATAGTGGCACCTGCTTAAGTTGTTACGACACAAACTGGCTGAGAAGGGTCAAGGAAGGTAGAAACACAGAGGAGAAAAAGCACTATCCAGACCCCCACTACAAACGCAAAATGATTTGTACGGCCAGTGGTTAATCAGTTATACAGATTCGCGTGAGAATTTCTAGTTAATAAATGAACAAACAAACAAACAAACAAACAATAATAATAATAATAATAATAATAATAAAGATGGTGATGAAGACTGAGACCATAATGCTGAATACATCTAAAATCTTAAAGGACATTCTCGAATGCGGAAACAACAATAAACTACCAAACACTAATCAACCACACGGAAACTGCAACAGTGTTGGATAGCAGGGTATTAAATTATCGATGAACAATGTTTTGCTTGGGATGGACTGAAACAATAACGTGCACATATCGGCATGCTATTTTGAGGCGATAACAAATGTACATGTTCTATTGATGGAGAGTTAGATAATTAGTCGTTGGTGAAGAAGAAGAGGTATATATATATATATATATATATATATATATATATATATATATATATATATATATATATATATATATAATAACAACAGTCTATATAATAGACAGAGTCTGCGAACATTTAAAAGTCAGAGAACCTTTTAAATATGACGTTAACAACTGAGACGAATTCACATTCCTGTTCCATCGAAAGATGACAAACACAGTTATATTTCAACTAACATTTATTCACACACCTGTCAAAATTTCAGAAATTACAACGTTTTCGTTATACATTTTGGATCTTGATTTCACTGGCTTCCACGGTGTCTTCTCCCCGGCTTCTTGTCTGACTTCTTCGACCGACATTTTCTAAACTGACATCTGTGTATATATATTGAACTAATTCTTTGTGATTACGTCATTTGCACGTCCACAAATTATGCTCTCAGCCGACACGTATCTAGTTATTATTATTATTAACTCACATTCCTTTTTCTGAAAACGTTTGTCTTTATTCATCTATAATTTCTTTTTTTTTGTTTATAGAATATAGATAGTCAAGTTAAATTCCTAAAACGTCAGTTAACCATACTTGTCCTTGAATTGAACTTTTCTCTTTAAAACAAACCTAATTCAATCTGCACGATAATAATAATTTCCTTGCTTAGATAATTCGGCGATACCCCGTAGTGGTAATATGCAACAATAGAAGTAATGCAAAAAAATGGAACACTGAATAGAACCAAGGAAACTGAAACTGCAAGCAATCTTATAAATTGTCTCCACCCCACACAAAAAAGGCATCAGCCTCTGCTGGTACGACACAAAACAATTATGGAGTATCCAGAAGGATAGAAATATTGAGGAAGGGGAGTATTAATCAGATCACCGCACTAAAGAGTATCAAGAGTACCGAAACCATGGGGAGACTTATTATTAACCAAATCTCAGAAAATATTCAATGGATCCCACACAAAATCATCGTGAAGAGTTAAGGATGATGAAAGAACTGGGG
>NC_136499.1:7679762-7717262 GCF_053919585.1 Euprymna scolopes
GAGAGAGAGAGAGTAAGAGAGGGAAGCAATGTACATGATCCCACACCTACACACAGAGTACGGACGATGGTACCCTCGAGAATGGCCAGCAGATTGTTTTAGCACGGACACCAAACAAAAGCCATCAACGAGATGCCAGAGAAATACATTTAGAAATGAAAAAGCTGGACAATCGCAAATAAGATTAAAAAAAAAAGATCTTTCATTGGGAGAATCGAGCTAAAGGGCATAGACCTTTGACGTCATATATTTTCCCAGGGGTCCTAGTTTCATAAACTATATCACTTCGAAGTAAACCTCAGCCCCTGAACTCTAAACTGACATTCAGAAACAATATTTCAAATACACAACGAGCTTCAAGAAACTAAAACCATGCTCACCGATTCGTGAAATTATTCGTTTATTGCAAAGTTGTTTTTATTAGTGACGCAACCGATCGTGAAAATGCCAATTTCATGATAGTTGCGAATGAGGGTAGCTGTTTTGGACAGAAATAATGCTAAAGTGTGTAAATATATATAAAAAATAAAGCAGTTAAATTACCTTTTTTTTACGAAATTAAATTTATATAAGAAATATATGATCTAAATTATTTTATATTCTTTCTTTTCTGTGGATGTATTTCCGGCGTGTGATCTACATAAAACTCCTATTGCACTTTACTCTCCCCTTATTTTCTGTAATTCCTTACTTATAAAGAGGCTTCTCACAACGACGATACATATTGGCACCAGAAGGTAAAGTATAAAAAACAATGTGTATCCAAGAACTTTGTATGAAGACTATACTTATATACACAAAAAAAAAAAAATCGGCTAATTGTTTTTACTATACGAAATTTTTCAGTGCGTGTGAACATACATGTTTCTAGTAAAATTAAATCCTTATGTTTTCCCCTCTATCACCATCAGGAAGAACGGACAGTGGATGTGCATTGTATGATTTAAACGGATATACCATTTAAACTTAAAATATTGCACTTGACAATTCGTTTGGCGTTTGCAATATAACCATTAACAAAATCCAGGGACAATTTTTACATTTGTGTGACTTACACCATGATTGCTTCTCACATGGGCAAGTATATGTTGCGTGTTCTACAGCAAACAAATGAGACAATCTCTACATCTGCACAGAAAAAGGGACACCTCAAAATATTGTGTATCTACAAATACCGACAACATAAATATAAGGCATATATATTTTGTCTTTTGTGTTACATTTTAATAAACAGAGCCGCAGCAATGCGTGGCCGGGTACAGCTAGTATATATATATATATATATATATATATATATATATATATATATATATATATATATATATAAGGAGGGACTTGCCAGGTTCATATTAAATCCTATTTCAACCACCCAAATTACTTACAGTGGAATGGTTTATTTTCTGATTTTTCTTTTGGGACGCTACGAATTATTTCTTAATATAAATTAGTATTGCATATTTCCCTAGGCAGTTCCCGGGCACGGGAAAAGTTAGTAAAGTATAATGTATATACGACTATATTAATTTGAAAACATTATCTCCGTTGTGAGTCCTCCTGACCAATAAAATATATAAAAAACCGAGAAAAAGCAAATAAAATCCTGATAAAATAATTAAAAAAAAAAAAAAATGGTGTTGTTAGTTGTTCTTCCAGGGTCATTTTTTTGTTTACTTTTTCTATAATTATTAATTTGCAGTTTTAGTTGCTTTTTCAGTTTCCGTCGAGGTAACACCGGGGTGTGTGGAAATATTATGCTCTGACCGGCATTCTCTGGTTGCCATTTAATCGACTATTTTCCAGACTCGAATAACGCAGGAAGTGTATACAATGTTTCAGTTGTATAGCTTGGAAAGTGCGTGTGTAGGGGAGAAGTGTGCTGGGTCAGCATCTTTTGTCCCGGCGACTACTGAATGATTATTTATGCCATCACTTGATGAAGGCTTAATAGTGTCGCACAATTGAAACAGAACCAGAAACGTAATTCCACTCCCAACTATCAATGCGTTCATTTTTGGCCTTCCTTTTTTTCGGTGTTTAGTTAATTAGGACTTGTACTATGGCGCTGTCATCTGATGACGACGACAACGACCTAACAACCTAAATAGGCTTTGGGGAGAAGTCACGTTAGGGACCAGGATATATATTTATTTACCTTCTTTTGGTAAGGGGTCGGGTCTGTCTGTGGGTGACCATGCGTTTCTATCCTACCTCTGTGTGTGTATGTTTATCGACTAATACATTAAAATATATGAGCTGTGCATTAAATAACAATAAATAATACACACATAATGCAAGGTTATATATATATATATATATATACATATATATATATATATATATATATATATGGGAAAATATGCGTATTCTATTATGTATCACCTTTTATTTAGAAAATTAACTCATAAACTTTAAAAGATAATAAAGGAATATTGGCATGATTACGAAATCCGAAAATTGGAAGAGAAATTGCAATCGTGTTTCATATATATATATATATATATATATATATATATATATATATATATATATATATATATATATATATATATATATATACCTAGCACCTTCTCTACTCTTCTGATGAGAAGCGTTAGGCTTCGAAATGCCCTGGCATAAAGAGTCCCTTTTATCCCCCAAATTTTGCCTGTATTCCATTATTCAATAAATGATCCATTCTATATCTACCAATATATAGTTTTGCGTCTTCATTTCATTCTCATGTTGTCCTATTATATATATATATATATATATATATATATATATATATATATATATATATAACTTTGCTCTTCTCTTTTGATAAAAAGCATTAAGCTTCGAAATAACATGATCTAAAGAATTGTCTTTATATTTCACGTTTTGTCCTATTGATTTGATGATCAATTAAAATTTCTTTAACTTAAACTGTCATCTATTACATATTAATTATTAAATACTTACATACATTAGTGTTTCATGCTTTCGGGAATCATCAGTGAAGGGTGTCACGATTAACACCAGTCGATAGATTCGAACCCGGCGACAGAAGCCATCTTTGGCTTCGTTAGCAAGGACCTAATCCATTCGACTACAGTTAACCGCGAGAAATGCTGTTGAAATTTAAAAAAAATTTAAAAATGATTTTTGACGTCTGTCAGGGTGATCTAATTATTATATGATGATACGATGATGTTCGCAAAAATGGATGCTTTGTCTGCACTTGGTACAATCTCAAGTTTGGTACGGATGAAGGCTACTTGTACAGAGATCATTTTGCATGGGGTTCTGCCCATTTCCTGACTGCGCTTCTAGTTGGTCGCTTCCCGGCGATTCATTTAAAAGCAAGTTTCGTGGCGGTGTAATCGTCGGTCTTCATCACCTATCTAAACGATCTTATCTAGCAACCCTTCATCTGGCTTTCGGTCCACGTCTTTGCATGTCGTCATTACGGATATAGTCGGGAAATGTGATAGCAGAACATTTTAATTTCCATAACGGCGAACAATGTTCACCTAAAGAGAACTTAAATGCCTACTGAACAACACCACCGAGTGACTAAAGTCTCTTTGTACAATGGCAGGACAACTTGTCATGAGGATATTTTCCTTACGAGTAAACCCTAACTAAATATTCAAAATAACATAGTGAAATCCCTTGAGTAAAGTTACCCAACACTGGCTTATATGAGAATTGGTGCGTCTTATTTGAGTGATGGTGCTATAGTAAGAGCATTAATCTCGATACTACACCAGACTTGATTAATTTATTATCAGATAAACACCAAGAAACCACAAGAAAGATAAAGAAAAAATGGAAACGGCACTAACTCTATGAGGGTTTAACCGGATTCCTCCAAAGGAGGAAGTTCCATGGGAGTATGAAATTCACAAGCGGTTTCCAGTCGCATGTATATCCCCGTCAGGGAAGATGACGACATAAGTTTTTGCAACTCTTGTAGGAAGGTGTCAACGTCCTCCTTCATACAGCCTTTGGAATTCCCAATTTGGTCACCCATCTGGTACTGACCAGAGTTCACGTTGCTTAACTTGCGTGATCTAGCGAAAACCTGTGCGTCAATGTGATTATGTTGTAGAAAGATGTATTATAATGTAGTTAACTGGCTAATAAATGCGAATTGAAATAATATTATTAATTTCTTAACTAACTCAATGTTTGAGAAATAAAAGAGAATTGTAAGCGAATATCGAATATCTATGCATCTCCCATAAAGATGAAGCATTCGCTATTAATAGGGCCCGTTTGATTTTTAAAAAATTCGACTAAAGAAAAATTAAACAAAAGCGAATCTTCAGCATCAGGTCACTGCTCTTGCGCTCACTTAGGACGCTGAACGTGGAACGTCCTCTGAGCCACGCTGTATTGAACCAAGTGATTTATTGATAAAAATAGCAAAAAAGAAATACAAATATTATATGTAGAACCCTGACGAAAATAAGTTATATTATGTGATAAAGAATAAAATGAATATTGATTTTGTTTGTAATTATTTGTTTAGAAAATAATCATATAATTTTGCTTGTAAGCAAATCCTAATTTTTGAGTGGAGGTGGGCATCAACAGCGGCGGTTGTTATGAGAAATTGATGTCACCAAACATTATTATGACAAGGAAATTCTTCCTTGAATGGTCGTGTACTCGAAGAATCAGAACCGAACGCAAATATAAATAACTTTTATATTTACATTCTATATAATTTTTAAATAACACTAGTATTTTTTTACACGATGGCGGAGTTAGACACCAGGTAGGTTTTTAATATAGGGGGAAACCAGCTCCCCAAAAAAGTGCACTCTAGTTAGTAACAAAAATAAATTTGCAAAAATATCATATATAAGTAATCTAACGAACCTTTTTTATGAGTTTTTGCCTACTTTAAAATAAGTTAGAAACCTAAGATTTAGTACTCCTGCCACATCTGAAGATGTGCCGTTTTAAGCAGTCTTCCTCTAACATCGCGCGTGTAAGAAAATCGGCAGCAGTCGAAGGAAAGCTGGCTAGCGAAAATATTAACTGCAGCCGAGGGATGACTGGCTACCAAAAATATTAGCAGTAGCAGCCGTTAAAAAAGCATATGTAAATTAGCAAGTGTGTGTGGACTTGCGTCACAAGAAGAAGAGAAAAAATGCACCACGTGGTCGAGAGAGAAGCAAGTTGCTTTCGGGTAGATGGACGTGTAAATACAAGGGCAAGAAGCGCTAGCTAGCGCCAGAGTGAGATGGCGATGACAGATATTTTATAAAAATCACATGTGTGTGCGAAAAGAATTTGCAAGATAATGAAATGCATTATTATGGAAGAACCACGAATAAATGCTTTTCATTTGCATTTTAAAAGATACTGAGTCGGATTTTTTTCTGATTTGTTCCTGTAACGTTACATTGATTATCTGGACAGATTCTAAAATCGACTACGCAGTTTTGTGTGGAATGAATTCTTATCTTTCCTACAGATGTGTTCTCAAAGAAAATACATTATCTTTATCGTCAAGGATGAGAGTTCATATAAAAACATTGTTTTAATTTTAATAAACTAAAATACGCATCAAGTGCGCTTGAAAGCCAAATCACAACGTAATATTAGGGAAACAAATATTTTACTTGTTTAAAATTTATCAAAAATATATTTCAGAGGTATACTCCATCTTCAGTGTGTTGTTTTGTTTCTTTTTCCCCTTTTCTTCTTTTTTGTTGTGATTTGGCTTTCAAGCGCACTTGATGCGTATTTTATTTTATTACATTATCTTTATGACATCGTTATTTCCATGGAAGATGATTGTGGTTCAATCCTCGGTGAAGTCATCTTCAAAACTAAAAAAGAAAAATGGTACTTTATGCTTTCTCGCTCAACACTTAGCATTATATGTCGCGGATTAAAGTTAAAGAAGTAAAAAGAATAGAAGTGTGCCCCCCCACTACATTTTGGTATAATAGCCAATAAGAAGAGAGCTATCGGGTTCACCTCGACTGCAGTTGATCCACTTATATTTCTTTTACTTTATCTGTCTGCTTGTCTGTCCGTTGCAATTTTTCTCTGAAACTCTTCGGTCGATTAGGCTGAAACTTTGTACAGCTCTTTGTTATGATAAGGTTCAGCGAACGAAGTATTATGGCATTCATTCGATGCACAGTTATGGATTAATAAGGATTAGTATTCAATGCAAAAAGTAGCTTATTTAGACGTCAGTTTGGTATAAAATACTCGTACGAAGTCAACAGGCTATAACTTTTGTCTATTTTTAACTTTTGTATATCATTTTATTTTACAAATATTGAATATACCGGTATAATTCTAAACTTATATTGAAGTTTAAAAATATTTGTTTCGCTTATTGATTTTTATCAAAAAAAAAAAAAAAAATAAGAAAAAAAGATTTTATAGAAACGAAACATGCCTGCGATTTTTTTGTTCAATAACTTATGGAATCTTTTTGATGATTCGGTTAATTTAATATAATTTTATTTTTTTTCTATCTTAACTATGAGTCCAACGAAGGAAATTTTTATTGGAACCTCAAGTGCATTTTTTTTTTAATCGAACAAAACGTTATCATGTTCCTATTTCGTATTTTATTTCTAACATGGCGTCCCTTTAATTGGAATCTTAATCTCGAACTAATCGGCTATGCAGTGTCAAATAAGAGGAGAATTGCCCTGGGAATATTATTGAAAAAAAAATGTCGATTAAAGGAGGGGGAGAAGGGAACGGATAGAGGATGGGGAGAAAGAAAAAGGGAAGAAAGATTGAAAGAGGGTGATATTGGCAGAGAACTTGGAGATAGAAAGTGAAAGAGAGATGAAAAGGTCGAAAGAATGAAGTTAGGAGGGAGAGGTAAGGAGACGTCGTTGGATGGGAGAGAAGGACTGAAAGAGAAAGGAGAGAGGAAAGAGGAAGATCGCGAGAGAAAGGGAGAGAGAAAACGAAATAGAGAAGAAGGAAGAATAATATGAAGAGATATTAAATGGAGAGAGAGAGAGAGAGAGAGAGAGAGAGAGAGAGAGATGCAGTGAGAGAAAAAGTGGAGGGAGATTGAAAAATGAAGGGAGAGATAACAATATAGGGTGAGAGAAAGATGGAGGGAGAGAGAAAAATGGAGGGAGAGATAGAGGTACGTAGGAGGGGAATATTTGTAAGACGATCGAGAGAAATGGAAACGGGTATCCCCTTTCCTGAACGTCAGGGAAGAAACAGTGAAAGGTACAGAATGAAGTCACCCCAGGAAAGGGGATATTTTGACATCACTACGGTGGCGATACGGGGAAGCAGTTGTGGGGTTAAACGAAGCAAACAAACAAAAAACAAAACAAAAAAATGAAAACGCATATTGTATAAAAGAAAGCGATTTTTTAAAAAGGAAAATTTATCTGGTGAAATATCAAATTTGAAAGAGGAGAGCTCTTCTAGGGGGAGATAATTATATCAGCGTTGGTTATCTCGTCTTAATTGGGTGTATGGCCAGTGGGGGATTTGTAATATTCTTCCCTTAAACGAGGAAAGAAAGCAGAAAATACAATGAATAAAGGAAAGAAAATGCCCTTTTTTTAAATTGGGAAAAGTTTTTAAAAATACAGATTATAGAGAAAAAAGAAAAACTTTTAAAAAAGGAGAGATTAGAGTAGAATAGATAGAATTATAAGAATAGTCAGAAAAAAGTGTATTAACATATCCGAGAAATAGAGGCAGATAGATAGGAGAAAGGAGGGGGAAAGGGAATTAGGAGATAGATATAGGAAAACAGAGATAAATAGATAAACGCATGGAAGTATATATATATATATATATATATATATATATATATATATATATATATATATATATATATATATACTAGTCTCGGTGCCCGGCGTTGCCCGGGTATTTGGAGGTGTGTGTTGAGCAAAAAGAAAAAAAAAAGTGGTAGTAGGCAGGCAAGTTCGAACCCGTACCACGAAGGCGGAAAAAAACGTGATGTGTTCGCTGTTTTGTCCATCGCCAAACCGGAAGTGACGAAGGTTTACATTAAGTCTAGTCAATCGAAAAGATGGGATGATTTTCGAAAATATTAGCGAAAAAAAACGGCTCCTCCTTGTAGAAAACTGGCTACTTGAGGGTGAAGGAATTAATGTTTTTAGCCAGTGTTTTGATATTTGACGTCCGGAGGGTTGAGCTTTAAGACGACACCGAATCTCGTGAAAAACTGCTGCCTTAGTCGAACGTTTTAGGCAGACATACATACATACATATATGGTAAGGTACACCCAGGCTTGAACAGGGTATCATTCGATTTGTAGCCGAATGATCTACTACTCATATCCCCAGATGACGATAAATCTGTTTTTTTTTTGTTTTTTATAAGAAACGGTCTTCTAAAATTTTATTAACTCCCTTTGCCGGTGTAATATAAAATATTCCATGTAAAAATTATTTTTTTTAGTATATAAGAGAGAAAAGCTTTTTGTAGAATTAGATTTTTTCGATTTTCGATACTTATCGGATGAATTTCTATACAAAACATATTTAAGAACACTGCCAGACATATAAAATAGGGTTATGTAAAATTAGCAGGGAAAAATAGAAAGAAACACTTGAAGAAATCTAGGAAGAGTAAGCGGGGGAGAAACGGCAGTGAAAAGAGAGGTGAGATAAATTCGGAGAGAAAAATAGGGAAGATGAACAGAAAAAGAGAAAGTGAGAAATAAAAATAGAGGAAAAAAGGAAGACGAACATAGAGAAAAGGAGAGAAAAAGAAAAATACAAAAATAAAAAGAAAAGGGGCAATAATTCCCAACATTAAAAATAATATATACATAAAAGCTAAGTGTAAAGAAATTGCTTTCACTAATAAACAAATGAAATATGTCGTACATCTATTTGAATAGCGCGTTTTTTAAACGATGCATGGGAAGTATACAGAAAAGTAAAGCAAGGAAATGATGAAACTACACGAATGAAAACGCTCCGATTTTCTGTCGCTTTTTTTCTTTTCTATACTCCTTCATGATTCATTGTCTCCGGCTGTGTTTTTGTTATATATACACACACACACATTATATATATATATATATATATATATATATATATACTTGTACTTTTTGTAGTAAAAGAAATCCCATAAAGTGCTCTATTATTAGGGAAAAAACCTTTCTCGAAATAAGAGCAATATGTTTTTTTTTTGTATATTATATACAGGAATTTACATCGGTAGTCGGTACCGTCGGTTTCAAGCCCGGTAGTTGTAGATGAGAGTCGGCTGAAGAGAGCCTGAGGCGGACATTAAGAGCAGTCCTCAACTACCGGGCTTGAAACCGACGGTACCGACTACCGATGTAAATTCCTGTATATAATATACAAAAAAAAAAAAAAAAAATATATATATATATATATATATATATAAATATATATATATATATATATATATATATATATATATATATATATATATATATATATATTAGTGACAACGGATACGCTGATACGAAACTATGCGCTTGACTGACTAAATTGAAAGCGAAATTAGATGACACATGTAAGAATACACGTTCTTTTTACAGATATGATATTTCCACACCCTCTCGCCAAATATTAAATTAAGATACTACACCCGCATTATATATATTATATATATAATGCATGTATGTTATATATAATAGAAATTATATGTATATATAATATATGTATATATATTATATATAATATAAATGGTATATATATATTATGTATAATATAAATGATATATATATTATGTATAATATAAATGATATATATATTATGTATAATATAAATGATATATATATTATGTATGATATAAATTATATATATATATATATATTATGTATAATATAAATTATATGTATATATTATGTATAATATAAATTATATATATATTATGTATGATATAAATTATATATATATATATTATGTATAATATAAATATATATTATGTATAATATAAATTATATATATTATGTATAATATAAATTATATATATATTATGTATAATATAAATTATATATATATTATGTATAATATAAATTATATATATATTATGTATAATATAAATTATATATATATTATGTATAATATAAATTATATATATATTATGTATAATATAAATTATATATATATTACGTATAATATAAATTATATATATATTATGTATAATACAAATTATACATATATATTATGTATAATATAAATTATATATATATTATGTATAATATAAATTATATATTACGTATAATATAAATTATATATATATTATGTATAATATAAATTATATATATATATTATGTATAATATAAATTATATATATATTATGTATAATATAAATTATATATATATTATGTATATATATATTATATATATATTATTATATATTAAAAATAATATATAAATAGAAGCTAAGTGTAAAAAATTGCTTTCACTAATAAACAAATGAAATATGTCGTACATCTATTTGAATTTGAATACATATAGTCATCCACTACAGTACTGTTTCGCTGTTTCACAGCTCATCAGTGCGGATATATATGAATCAACCCAAGATAGGGAGCATTATATATATTCGAATAAAACACATGGCTTGAACGGTTGGCAATTGTTGTTATTTTTATTTTTACTTATTGCACTTCCTGAGTAATTTATGTGATTCAAATAAGTTTTAGAAACATTTTTACGTTGTCCAAGAAAAGTAAAATTAAAAATAATGATTTAATTTAATAAAAACGAAATATTAGAATATCAATTCATGAAAGAAATAATCGCACAAAAATCACTGTAAAAAATTAAGTGATCAAAATATGTTTTTTATCTTCATAACAAAGAATTGTTATGAAGATGTACTCTGCAAACAAGTGAATAAAATTGAGCTATGAAAGATTGAGACGGGACTGGATCTTATAATGTTGAGTTTTAAATGATGACTTCACCTGCATTTTAAATTTTATATTCTGAAGCAAATATTGTTTTGCTGTTTATTTATTTATTTTTGCTCACCTTCACCACAAACCATGTTATGTTTACCATTAAAACTTGACACAAAAGAGTTAAGACTACGAAATCTGTTAACCTACCGCTTGCCAGTTTTGTTCATAAATTATGAAAACAATCCGACTTAGAAACGCTTATGGTTGGCTGGTTGGTTGGTTGTTTTTGTTTTACGGCATATCAACCCTTTTCAGGTTTTTTAATGCCGAATCCCAAAGATTTTGAAGAAAATTTTTTTAATAGAATATATTTGTTGTTTTCAAGTCCGTTTCTATTTATTTTTTTTATTTTTTATTTATTTATTTTTTTTACAAGGGTGTCACCACTTATCAAGGCCCAGAGGCCACTCGAGGATAAGGGTTAATAGGTATACATTAGTCATTGTGATTTTAGCATAGTAAACAGTGGGAATTGTGAAACTTGGATTACTTAGGGGGACGATTCAATTAGAACTTGTTCACATTGGACTTTTTCTTTTTTTTTTTCATAGGTATCAACTCATTATCAAGGCCAAGAGGCCACTCAAGGATAAGGGTTAAAGAGTGTACAGTAGAAATTGGACAATATAATAATCATTAGTAATGAAAATTTGTTAAATTTGATAACTTATATGGAACGGCTCATCAAGAACTTATTTACGTTAGACTTGAAGACAACCATATTGTAGTCAGCCGGAAAGCAGGAAAACGGAAGACAATTCCACAGGCGTGCAGTTCTTATAAAAAAGCTTTGTTCATGGAATCTACGTTTAACCCATAGTTGGGACCCTAACAGGTACTACCTCTCCGGGTCAGAGTGGACCTGGGAGAAATGGTAATTTAAGGGTGGCTCCACACTCCTCAAAGTCTGCAAGCTGGGGGCTCACCACTGGATATAGTTTAAGGTCATATCAGAAAAGCTTATAGCTTTCCTATTACAACATGAATATAATACAGTTTATAAAATCAGATTAGTCACTTACCGTTTCTTTAATTACGTTCACCCATAACAAGACATATCGCCACTTGGACGGAAGGGACTACTATTTAGGACGATGCCTAGGGAATATTAACAAGATAGTTTACGTTACATTTAACCTTCTGCATATTAGTACAGTTGGAAGCAGGTAGCAGGAGGGGAATTCCAAAGTCTAGCCGTTCTAGGAAAGAAGCTATTAGAATAGAAGGCTTTCTGACATTTAAGAACCTCAACAGTGAAGGGGTGTGATTTTGTTGCTAAGCGGGTTTATCGACGATATGTACATCGAGGGGGCGTTTGTTTTTCCTGCTTTTGTGAAAACATTTTTTTATTTCTATGCCACTGCTAATATAAGATATTGTTATATATATATATATTTTTAGATATTGTGATATATTGTATATAGATATTGTGATATATCTATCTATATAATTTTAAAATGCTGTGGAGCACCCGACCGCCCTTGCTTGCACTTGTCTAGCAAAAACATAGTTGTCAAGGAAACTAGTCTGTATTTTATAAAATTCACACTCCTGTTCACAGTCCAACTAGATTGAGTACAAATAAAATTCAGTTGAAAACATAGATTAAATCATCAAACTGTGTTTTGTTTTAGTTTCGATTTTAACTGGGGCATCTACTACTTATCTGTCACTCCTAGACAAGGTTCAAAAGAGAGTCGCCAACCTGATAGGTCCTGAACTGTCATCTAAGCTTCACCTCTGTCCCATCGACTAAATGCTGCATACCTCTGCCTGTTCTACAAGTAATTTAACGGTGAATGCTCCGACGAACTGCAAGCACTTGTACCCCTCGACGTAAATACCCCCGACATAGTAGTTTCTTCCCCAGAACCGCTAGACGTTGGAATTCCCTTCCGGGTCCCTGCTTCCCCAACTGTACTAACATGCAGAAGTTCAAGTGTAACGTGAACTGACATCTTGCTGCCCAACTCCCTACATAGTACCCATGTAGCTTATGTCCCTGATAGTAGCCCCCTACACCAAAGTGGCAATGTGCCTTGTTTGGGGTGAAAATGTAACAGACATTTTTTTTTTAAAGCTGATGGTACTCAAACCATATTTGTTTTTACTTTTGAAATCATGACAATATATTGAATACAATATAATATTAAATATTTGATTTTATAATAATAACTATGATATCTGCGTGAATTAAAATATCATATTCAAGCATATTGGTAATATTGTTTATTAAGTAAATATTGTTTGCAACTAAAGACACTAGCAGAAATAATAAACCAATATAATTTTTATCTGAAAAATATGAAATTCCTATACGATTATTAAGATTAATAATAACCACAGCACAAATAAATAAATAAACATGACGAAAACAAACAAACAATAAAAAACATACGTGAATCTTACCACACCGGAAACATTAAATTAAATTTAATTAAAAAAAAGTAATTAATTAAATGAAGAAATGAAATTAATTTAGAACAACTCTTGGCGGACATTTGTTTTTACTTTAAGGTCATGTGAATGCGAAATATATCATGAACAATGACAGCCCGGTGTGTCTGAGGAAAGCAAGAGTAGATATTGAAACGCGAGTGAAATAGAGTGTCATTTTCTTTTTGAAAAGTTTATTTTTTTAATTTTTTTAGTTATTTTTATCTTTTAATTACATTTTCACCCCAAACAAGGCACATTGCCACTTTGGTGTAGGGAGCTACTATTAGGGGCAAAAATACTGGAGTACTATGTAGGGATTTGGGCAGCAAGATGTCGGTTCACGTTGCACTTGAACTTCTGCCCGTCAGTACAGGTGGGGAAGCAGGGACCTGGAATGGAATTCCAAAGTCTAGCGGTTCTGGGGAAGAAACTACTGGAGTAGAAAGATCTTTTACATCTAGGGATTTCTACAGTGTGGAGGTGGGATTTAGCAGCCTGTCGGGTTTGCCGAGGATGTTCACGTCGTGAGGGCATAAGTGCTTGCAGTTCGTCAGAGCATTTACCATTAAAATGCTTGTAGAACAGGCAGAGGGATGCAACGTTTCGTCGATGGGACACAGGCTGAAGCTTAGATGCCAGTTCAGGGCCTATCAGATTTGCGACTCTCTTTTGAACCTTGTCAAGGAGCGAGAGACTAGTAGCAGATGCACCAGCCCAAATATGACAGCAATACTCCATACATGGGCGAATGGTGGCCTTATAGAGGTATAGGATACTTTCGGGTGTTAATAATCTTCTAGCACGGTAGAGAGAGCCCACCTTCCTTGCAGCGGCCCTGGCAATGCTTTCAATGTAATTGCTCCAACTCATGTTTCCTGTGAACGTTAGGCCAAGGAGTTTGAAAGATGTACTCTCAGATAAAGAGTCGTTGGCCATTACTATTCGCGGTAGGGAAGGTTTCTTGTTATTATTGAATGAAACAAGTTTAGTCTTGGCGGCATTGAACGTGACCATTCATTTTTGTCCCCATTCCACTGCAGATTGGAGGTCATCCTTTAGTGTTTCTGCCATTTATTTAGAAATGTGTTCATTAGTTTTCCTGTCGTGCCTGTTATAGAGTGTGGTGTCATCAGCATATATACCCATCTTAGAGGCAATTTTGTCGGGGAAGTCATTTATGAATATCAGGAACAGTAGAGGTCCAAGAGTAGACCCCTGGGGCACTCCCGCATTTATATCATATTGTTTAGATGTACGACCGTCGAGGAAAACCTGGATTTTTCTCTTATCTAAGAAGGATTTAATTATGTTAAGTATTCTACCAGTGATACCGTATGATCTAATTTTCCTGAGGAGACCATCATGCCATACCCTGTCAAAAGTCTTAGATATATCTAGAGCTACTGCTCTGCCCTCCCCCGCTTTGTCCTGTGAATAAACATGTAATCTTGAATAAAATTTAATGACTATTGAAAGAATACGATATGAATTTATAATTTCTGAAAATACGTATGAAAATCCTAATTGGAAGGTGGAACAGATAAGCGTAAAAAAGTGTCTACTATTAAGCTTCAACATAAAAGAGACTCTATAAAGGATTATGTTTCGATATAAACCAGAAGTTTAGACTACCTGATTAGGTCACTTGACCGAAACAGTAGCATTCGTACTGTCGCAATCATGTAAATTAAGTTAAAAATGAATATATATTATGTGCGTGTGTATTTTGTCATCGACATCCATATACACCCACCACCCGCGTGCACACACACACACACACACACATATATATATATATATATATATATATATATATATATATATATATACTTTAAATTTGTCTTTACATAAGCAGTAATGTGTTGCTACACAATCATGAGCATGTTTCGATCTTCTAGTGTTTAGTAATTAGAGACCTCTTCAAACAACAACGCTTATATTCTAAAGCGAAATTCTTAATGAAAAACGAAAATCAACTTTCAGCAAAAGAAGGTTTTTAGTAAAAAAAAAAGGATTGGGGGTGAATGTCATTAAGAATTCCGCTTTTGTATAAAAGCGTTGTTGCCTGAAGAGGTCTCTAGCTACTAATTACTAGAAGACCGAAACATGCTCATGATTGTGTAGCAACAAATTACTGCTTATGTAAAGACAGATTGAAAGTGTAACTTGCTCTACTTCAACATTGAGCATAATCGTATTAACCTCGTTATTTCATATATATACCTTATTTCTGGAATATATATATTAACAACCTCATAGTATATATATATATATATATATATATATATATATATATATATATATATATATATAGTAGTATTTAAAATATCCATGCCTGCTACACAGAAACAATTGTTATTTATCGTAAAGCTTAGTGGGTATTCTACAATAGGGGCATCCTCACAAGCTAAAACTTTTCACTTTTAATGAAATGCTAAGTTTTCCGCGCAATTATTTAAAAGTAAGTCGAAAAACCAAAAGCAGATTTTACATTAGCAAATGTTATTGCTAGAATTTTAAAGACCTTATATAGAATAGTGTACTAAATCCGCGGTCGCTATGGCACTATTGAAGTAAATACTGAAACGATGTACGTGTGTGCGTGTCGAATGTTTTCGTTTTGATTTATATCTGTTTTGAAAGATAAACGACGCGTTTGTTGTCAAGAGGGAGGCAATCAATCAAGTTTGGAAGCAGCGGCGAAAGGAGTGCGACGAGGATCGGGTACGTTCTGAGCAGAAACTTTGATCTCTCAAGTAAATCCGTGTTTGTTGGGTTGTCATGGGATATTCCCATCTGTTATGGAATGTTGCTCGTCGGGTATAAAAACGGGTGGAATTGTGAGGCGTGGGAAGCAACAGGGTGATTCGCATCGCAGAGACACATTATCAATATCAATTGCTATAGAACCACATGCACACACGTATATATATATATATATATATATATATATATATATATATATATATATATATATATATATATATATATAACTTAGCGGTGTAAGACGTTTCCTACGTGTGGTTTGAATTCAATATTTTTAGGGGCAGATGACCTATAAACACTACACATTTTTTTTCTCAAAATTTATCCATCTCCATCCTTTATCTCTTTTCTTCTTACAAACATGTTTCATCACATAATAACATTTTCTAGCTTTTTTTTCTTAAGAATATCAATACGTCTGTAAGGAGTTGTTTAGTGGTTGCATACTACTCAGAGAAAAACGTGTAAGAAGTACTATAAGGAAAATTATGACTGTGAATTAACTACATTGTTTGGTTTTTAGAATGATGTGCCTTGTTTGGGGTGAAAATTGAAAAAAAAAAAAAAAAAAAAAACTATATATATATATATATATATATATATATATATATATATAAGATACTGATAGAATTCAGATGAAAAATTCTGATAGATATTACTTGAAGTAATACTTCCAAGGAGATCCTAGCCAAAAAGGAAAAGCTCAATATTAAAGAATAGAGCAATATATAAGTTTCCTGGTTAAATTTTAAATTCTGAAAAAAAAAAAAACATATCGAGACATATATTCGATTTAAGAATTTATTGCTTGACAAAAGGAATATATAGAAGGTGTTATTTTAATTTCCTTAATCCATGGATTTTCAACAATGGCTCATATCATCAGAGGAAATGAAATGCGAATGGACGCTAATTTTGCTTTTCATCACAATTATTGAAAATAGTTTTTTGAGTGGTTGTGGATAATTATATGGAGAAAATTATACGAAAAGAGAAGTTGATACAACCTGGGTAGTCCATTATCGGAAGGAGTCCAAAGTCGTTCGGGGTTACAAATCCAGGTGGGCAGAAAATAGGCCCATGGGAGAAAGTGATATTCCCATATAGCAAAAGCGTACTGCTCCTTATTGATATTTCGAAAAGTATACCTGGCCGCCTTATTCGATGTTGCGTTGGTTGCGTGTTGGTAGCTGTAGTCCAAATGCTTTCTCGGTGTTGATAAAATATATCCTAAAAATTGGGTGGATATACCATTCCATTGTAATTATCCCCGGAAGTAATAGATTTTGAGCATTGAGTTAAGTGTGCAATGGACCTCGGAATTATATATATATATATATATATATATATATATATATATTTCTGTAGAAATATTTTTTTATTCGCTTATATTTTCTTTTAATATAAGCAAATCTTTATTTAAGGAGCTCAAAGTAATTACAGAGCATATAATATAATGACAAAATTGCAGAGCATATAATATAATGACAAAATTTGTCCAAATTTGATGATGTTGACCATCTTTCAATTTAATATAAGCAAATCTTTATTTAATATAAGCAAATCTTTATTTAAGGAGCTCAAAGTAATTAATATAATTTAATATAAGCAAATCTTTATTTAATATAAGCAAATCTTTATTTAAGGAGCTCAAAGTAATTACAGAGCATATAATATAATGACAAAATTACAGAGCATATAATATAATGACAAAATTTGTCCAAATTTGATGATGTTGACCATCTTTCAATTTATTCCTTTAATTCAGTTGACATTTACACTTATTGACAGTATCTGCTTCGTAGCACAAAATCATTAACTTAATTATTATATCAATCAATGAATCTATATTGCCCTTAACTCATTAGCAACTACCAATTAACAAAAAAGAAAAAAATGCGTTTGTCCATGATTAATAAAACAGAAAATTGGAACAGAAGCTCCAATTACCTTATTGTTTGCTTACATTACGCCATTTTGAACTTAGAAATAAAGTCTTTTTCTCTCTCTCTCTCATATATATATATATATATATATATATATATAGAGAGAGAGAGAGAGAGAGAGAGACAGACAGACAGACAGAGACAGAGAGATGTACTTTTCTATGATTACAGTGCCGGTCATGTGAATAATATCATGGTATTAAATCTTTGCCCGCGTCAAGTCTAACTTCTAATGCTGAGGGTTTTCTGCTTTACGAAGTGTCCATTTGTAATGGTCACATTTATCTCCCCTGAGCAAGATAGGGCGACTGTTAGCCGATTTCACCGGATTTATTGCTAAAATTAGGTATTGGGTTTAAAGCATGATCTGCAATGCTAGATTAACCCGAATAAAGACTGGTATTTAGTTTTCCAGATTTAGTTACATTATTGACAGCTGAAATGGATAGATTTTTTTTCTCTTTTGGAGTCACATAATTTATCTGTAAAACGAAGCAAATCTTAAGGGGAAAACGTGGCTAACGTTTAAAAACAGGACCATCCCGCGTTGTTACAGAATGCAGATACATATATACGCACGTGTATTATGGTTGTCCATATATTGTGGTTGCCGACTCAACAATAGTCAGTGTTGCTTGTAATAGATCACACCCACGTTTTGGATATGATTATAAACGTGTTATTTTTTTTTTAATAATACTGGACTTTTCGGCTAAGAAGCCGGAGTCCGAGGGTCTTACTAACCACTTTTTATTTATTTTCTTCACTCCACGATTCTCTTTACTGAAATTACTGTATATAGGAATATTTATATATTATATTATTATTATTATTATTATTATTATTATTATTATTATTATTATTATTATTATTATTTGTTTTTTGACAACTTTTTCGAATCTATGTTCATAGTAAAAAAACCCGTAAGTTCCACTCTTCTGGTGGGTGGATGTCTAATCCTCAGTACGAGCGATATTCTAAATACAATTGCGTCATTCCTGGTCGGACAAGAGCATATTATCTCCGTGGATTAAATAAAGAATTCCGTTTGAAATTTCGTACAGATTTCCGAGTTTTACATAACGATTTCTAAGTTCGACAAACATCTACATAATACGAATAATCAATCCTCAGTTCCAAAAGATCAGAAAAATTAAGTTTTATATAAATACTAGCAGGTCGTGAGGCGTTGCCAGGTCGTAAGATACGCTTAAATGTGTTAATTCGCCCAGATTATGTATTCATTATGAAAGTTAATTAGCTATCGATTATTATATTGAATCTAATATTTTGTAGTGAGATGAAAACTATGTGACTTGGTTGCCATCAACTAGAATCGATACCAAAACATACAACCCTTAATCCCCCATTCATTAGTCTTTGAGCCACGCCTAAAGATGGAATCATCCAAGACGCAATTTAAGCAATCAAGGAGGCATATATATATATATATATATACATACACAGACACACACAGCATAATCACGTTGATACATCGGTTCTCGTCAGATCACCAACGTTAAGCAACGTTGAGCCTGGCTAGCACCATTTGGGGATTCTAGGCGCTATATGTGCTTTCTGCTTATCCTGGCATTGTTTTCAATCGTTCTGAACCTCCACTTGCCACAAAAAATTCAGCTGCAGGCATCCTTAGCGTGGGCATCCATAATCTGTCAAGACTGAAGGAAGCCTTTATATATATATAATTCATCTACTATGCCTTTTTAAAAGATAGTCGCCCTATCGTCGACGATAAGATGCAAAGTGCTATAGTTTTATTATTATATAGATTAAAATGGCATTAGCGGAGTTATTTTTAACATAACTTTTTTTTTTTACAGAAGATCAGATGGTGACGGTTTCTTAATGTTTCAAAAGTTTTTGAAAGAAAAAAAAATGGCAACACAAATTAAAAAAAAAACAGGTCGTCGCATTTTCGTTTACTTAGAGAACGTGTGTACAAATCGTGGCTGTCGTCTTGTGTTTCGACGTTAAATTTAAAAACAAATTAATGTCGGCCAACCATCACACGAAAGACAGAGACAGTGCGTGCGCGTGCGAAAAAAATTAGGACGAAGCGCTCGATTTTACGATAAAAAAACAAACAAATCGACCATTATACCCAACCCCGTCCTTATTTTTCTTGTTGATTTTTGTTGCCTCGGTGTTTCGCGTTATCTTTAAAGCAGAAAAAAGTAATTATATAAAAACAAATATTAAAAAAAGACAATAATAAAATCATTAAAAAAGACATCGTTTTATAGAAAATTAAAAAAAGCTAATTTGCAAATAGATTGAGAAAAAAAAAATCGTGAATGTTTATACTAGTGTAGGGACGATTAATCGAAATCGGACATCTGAAAAATCGGAATCTGCGGAGTACCGGAATCGAGAAAAAGCAGTGTTTATTTTCTGATGCCAAAAAACATTCTTTTAATTTTTTTCTTGAAAACTAAATTTTCCATTGCTAGTATTTATCATAAATGATATTGATTTTCAAGTACCAATGTAGCTAACATACATCGCTTACCAACCCACAAGTGTATTTTTTTTTATGTTTGCGAAAATATATGCACATTACTGCATGAGTTTTTAGAGTAACATCAAACAAAAAAGAAAAAGAAAAAAAAAAACACGAATAGCTAAATATTTAGAAATTTTTAAAAAATCGGAATCTGAAATTGTATCAGACTCAGGAATTTAGAAAAAAAATCAGTAATTGCATCGATATCGGTAATACATTTGGATCGTCCCATCACTTTATACCGTACTCCATTTAAAAAAGAAATCTTTATTACATTTTCACCCCCAAAAAAGGAACATTGGCACTTTGGTGTAGGATGCTATTATCTGGGACATAAGCTACTGAGGTACTATGTAGGGAGTTGGGCACTAAGATACCGGTTCACGTTACACTTGAACTTCTGCATATCAGTACAGTTGGGGAAGCAGGGAGCCGGAATGGAATTCCAAAGTCTAGCGGTTCTGGGGAAGAAACTATTGGAGTAGAAAGCTCTCCTACATCTAGGGATCTCCGCTGTGAAGGGGTGGGATTTTGCTGCTTGTCGGGTTTGTCGAGAGTATTTGCGTCCTGGGGACACAAATGGTTTTTCTAGTGATTGCTTAAATAAAAATTAAAAAAAAAAACAAAAACACCAGCGCATACGCGCGCGGGTACACGCTTTTTTTTTTTTTTTTTTTTCTCAGTGCATAATATATTAATATACCTACAGTTTCACCGAAAACATTGGAGAAGGTTAAATATACCAAATGTGATTGTTTGCTTCTGGAAGTAATCTTTATTTGTACCTTTTTTTATCCCTGTGTATCGACAGGATACCATAATACTTAGTTCGATGTACCTATTATTATTGTTTGCTTAGCCGATGTAATAATAATGAAATAATAAACACTATCCTTACAAGCGAGTTTCGCGGCTAAAGATGACAAATTTCTTTACATTTGAAGAACCATTGACTTTCATTAGCCAATTTGAATCTGTTATTTGTGTGCTATGTTATTGGCAATATAATAACATTCCCAACTACAATTACGAGAAAATATTCTAGTTCTGCAGGGACAACTAGAAAAATGGAAATATATTTTAATGATGATAAAAAACGCAAAAAAAATTATGTAGGGAAATAACTTATATTTTTTTTTGTTGATTTACGTAAAAAGTATTGTTTAGTTTGCGACTAAAAAATTATTCCTTTTTTTTGTATAAGTTTAAAAAATATGCAAATAAATTTAACAAAAAATGAAACCAAACAAAAGTCATTACATTCCGGGAAATGCTGTGCAGGAGCTGCTAAAAACAGCCTATCCTGCATTGACAGAGTACAAAATAGACTTCGTGGCTTGGTAGGGAATGCTCTTTTCTCTTCCCTGCAACCTCTCTCCCACAGAAGAGACGTTGCGAGCCTGTCTCTGTTTTATCGTTATTTCCATGGCAAGTGCTCGTCTGAGCTCCATTCTCTGGCCAATCTTTCACGAAAACCACCCGACTAGCTGAAACCACTGCCAATAATTTTCTCCACTCTTTATCTGAGCCTAAATCAAAACGTAGATTCCATGAACAAAGCTTCTTTCTTAGAAGTACACGCCTGTGGAACTCTTTTCCGCTTGCCTGTTTCCTACCTGACTACAACTTGGATGTCTTCAAGTCCAACACAAACAAATTCCTGATGAACCGCCTCCTAAAGTAATGACATTTTATCAAATCTCCAATACGAACTATTACTACGATACTATCCCATTGATTATTGCACACACAATAACCCTTATCCCCGAGTGGCTTCTGGGCCTTGATAAGTGGTGACCTTCATGTAAAAAAAAAAAGTCAGTTTATCATATAAAGATAATGTTATGTTTTAGATTTTTGGGAACCTCTGCAAATCCTAGTTTATTTGTCAACTCCAAACAATGCGCAGTGCCACTTTGATGCAGAGGACATCATTTGCAAGGATACTATGTAGGGAGTTAAGCAGCAAGATATTTGTTTACATTACACTTGAACTTTTGCATGTCAGAAGGATGCAACCTATTAGGTTGTCGACTCTCTTTTGAACCATGTCTGAGAGTGAGAGACTAGTAGCAGATGCACCAGCCAAAATCTGACAACAATACTTCATACTTGGTTAAATGGTGGCCTTGTCGAGGTACAGGATACTTTCAGGCCTAAATAACATTCTAGCACGGTAGAGAAAGCGCACCTTCCTCGCAACAGGCCTGCAATGCCCGTAATATATCTGTTCCAACTCATGTTCCTTGTGAACGTTAATCCGAGGAGTTTGAACGAGGTATTTCCAGGTAGTGTGTGTGTGTGTGTGTATATATATATATATTAGCATAATCGCGTTGACACACCGTTTCTCGTCAGATCACCGAAGTTAAGCAACGTTGAGCCTGGTTAGTACCAGATGAGCGACCATTTGGGAATTCTAGGCGCTGTATGTGCTCTCCGCTTATCTCGGCATTTGTTTCCAGTCATCCTGTACTTCACTTGCCACTGGTATTTAACAATGTCGTCTCAGGGGAGGTGTGGTTAGAGATTGCGCACCTCCTGCCACAAAAAATTTCACGTGCAAACAACCCTTCATGGGTATCCATAGTTTGTCCAAGACTGAAGGAGCCTGCTTTATATATCGCTAGACGTGAGGAGTATTTTACGACTGATTGGTTAGCAGGCCAGCCTCATAACCCATTCGCTTTTACCAGATAAGAAAGTTATAATTTTATTTATGCTTTTAGTTTAATGATCTCGTTTCATTAAAGAAAACCAGATATTTAAATTTTATTTTTATTTAAGTGTTGACATTTTAATAATAATAATAATAATAAAAATCCTCTGTATTAATTTCGGGTTAAGATTATTTTATTTATTTTATTTTTTTTTGTTTTTTTAATTTCGAGCTATTTATGTGTGAGTTTGAGTAAAAACAAAAGAAACTTCGACAAAAGCGCTCTTCCCGTTATCTTCATCCTGTCGACAAGGTTTGGTTTGAGGAGAAAGAAGAAGAAGAAAGAAAATATTTCCGTTCAAATATGTTGATATCTGGAGATTAATAACTACGTTTGATATTATTTCCAAAGGGCAAGTACTTAGGATTTGCTGGTTAATCCAGCAGATTAGTGATTTCTTTTAGATTTTTTATTATTATTTTTTTTTTCGGAAATCTCTTTCCCGGCATTTTATTGCCTTTTTTTTTATCTTTGAGCTATACTTTATTCTTTTTTATTTCGCGTATTTTTGTTTATTTTAAATCTGTGTATTCATAAAAGTGAGAATGTGTATATGTGAGGACACTTCTCAACCTATATACTCAACGTAATCGTGATCTACAGACTTCAAATCTGGTGCCTTGGGTATTCAGACCCGTGGAAAACTTTTGAACCGGTCTGCATCCGAAAAATATAAAAAGTACTGCTAAAGGGTCACAATTAAAATATTGGTATCTATCGGGGGGGGGGGGTCATCGGATTTTTATCTGTCAACCGTTTCACGAATTCGCATGCGTGAATCGTTCATATGACAGATTACTCATGTTAAGAATAAGTAGGTTTGAAAACAGTTTTTCAAGATTGTCTCAAGCTGGCCTAATGGTTAATGTACTTGACTCACTCTCTTCAGCCCGAGTATTTTTTTTTTTACTTACAAGAAGTAAACTGTTTGAAAAAAAAAATCCAACATATTACTCGTATGCACATATGTCAGTTTCTGTATGAATTAAATATAATATTTGTGCGTATTTTACGACCGGACAATGCCGAGCGGGTTGCTAGTATTTCAGTATTCTTATTTCTCTTATTTTTTGAAGGTTTCTATTTTAAGAATATTTTAAGAATATATATGTATAAATTCATATTCACCCCAAAGAAAACATATTACCACAAGGGCCATCTACTCTATAAGAGACTATGTGAGGAGATGATCGAGATGTCTGTTCACATTGCTTTTAAACTTCTGCACGTCAGCACCATTTAGGAAACAGTAAAGGAATCTAGCAGTCTGAGGATAGAAGCTATTAGAGTAAACGGCTTTCCCTCATCTAGTGAAACGAATATGTACGTTGTAGAGTTCATTAGAAAACATCCCATTAAAATATTTGTAAAACAAACAGGAATGCAACATTGCGGAGATGGGACAAGAGGCGAAACTTAGTTGACAACACAGGACCCATTAGATGTAGGGGGAATGAGAAGGGATAAGAGTGCGTGTATTTAAATTAAATCTTCAGCCCTTTCTCTCGAGGATCGAACAAGGTCAATCGGTCAATTGTTAAAAGCGAGGCTCGCATTATACCCGATTTTGATTATCAGTATATTTAAGGCGTGCACCACATAAAGAAACCAAAACTATAGGCGTAGGCTTTTATTTCCTGACTCATACGAAGGTTAGCAGTGATGTGGACTGCGACAAAATCTTCCCCTGGGTATCTGGGTGTAGTCAATAAGCCGATACCGATGTATACTTCCATTGATAGAGATCGTGATGAAATCGGTGCGTCTATGAATATATGCCATAGTTAAAACACTATTGTCATGGGGAAACTTTCTTAAAATAACCGACCCCCCCCCCCTTTTTTATTTTTTACTTCCATCTTGACAGACTATGGATACCTATTGTAAGGACATCTGCGTGTGAAATTTTTGTTGCAAGAGTTGCTCAATAATCAACCACACTTCTGCGGAGTCGGCATTGTTAATACCTGTGGCAAGTGGAGGTTCAGGACGGTTACAAACAACGCCGAGATAAACGGAGAGCACATACAGCGCCTAGAATTTTCAAATGGTCACCCATCTGGTACTAGCCAGGCTTATCGTTGCTTAATTTCGGTGATTTTACGAAAACCGTTCTGTCAACGTGATTATGCCGTATATAAGGACGAAAACTCTTTGTCTGCAGGAATTGGCATTTCTTTTCTTGCTTATTGAACCTAATAAAAGAAGAATGTATAGCGCCAGTCATGAAATCATAATGTAATCTTTATTTATAACTACTGCTGCTGCTACTACTAGTATTAATATTACAAATACTAGGTAGTTTGTTGTTACGTATAAGTCGTTAAAAGTAATGAAGTGTTTTGAATTATAAAAATTGTAATAGTAGAAAACGTTAGCATGCTTTACTGTTCCATTCATCCGCTACAAACACACATGCATGAAAGACTCTTACATAATGGAGCACTCTTGTTGGCGGATAATGACAATAGACACATTAAAGTTTCACTTACTCCATAGCTTGGTTTGTCAGCGAAAGAATTCTGATTGTAAAGAAAACGGTTGGTTGCCATTTTGAAGCACTTATAATTCAATCAAGGTGATGATCTGGTGCGCCAGGAATCGGGCTAAGGTTGCTAGCTGAGCTGATATGATGCGAAACCCGAAATCGGCAATGAGGTCATGGCATCACTGAAGATATTCCTTTAAGCATTTAGGAGAATGTATTTTACGGTTCCGTTTCTCTCTCCTACTCTCTCTCTCTCTCTTTCTATTATATATATATGTGTGTGTGTGTGTGTGTCTGTGTGTTTGTCCGCATGTTGACCTCAAGGGATCGTATCCCATTCTCTTTATATCTGACTTTCACCATCTGAAGACATAAACAGGATTATTTGCCGAAACAATTGTAATGGACTAAGTTAATACCTGAGATTTAAAAAAAAAAGAAAAACATATGCAGCTCTTTCATCCTATTGAACACTTTTTATCTGAGTTTATATATATATATGTGTGTGTGTGTGTGTGTGTGTGTGTGTGTGATATTTTGTGGATGAGAATTCGACCCAATGAAATAAAATGGGGGAAAAAGGATTAATCAAAGACAGTCCAAATGGAACACTAAAAAATCGCCACGGAATTTATATTGAACGATATTCCGACCAAAAACACATTTAAGTTTTTTTTTTCATGATATACGATACAAGAAGCACAAACCATACATACAGCAGAAGAGTCAGATTCCCAAATGCCATTGAACAGTGCAGGAGCAGGCCACCATTGTCTAAATCTTTTCTTTTAATGATTGTTTTTACAAGGAAATCACCTATTATTCAGACCTGAAGTGTTAATGAGCATCAGGGAGGTTGCCTCTGAGTTTATATATATATATATATATATATATATATATATATATATATATATATGAGAGAGAGAGAGAGAGAGAGAGAGAGAGAGAGAGAGAGAGAGAGATGAGGAGTATAGGAGGCGAGAGTTACCGAACTGCTGGAAATGCATTCATAACATCTTTTCTTCATGTTTTAACACTAAGATGTTTTTTTATAATTCAAAACTGGTATTATTTGTTTAATAGAATGCTTGGAGATCGCTTGGTATCCATATAAGTATCAAATAAGAACTCACCCTTTATTTCATAGCCGAGATAATAAAAATATCCTTAGCACGTTCTATAATATTGTGTCTAATTCGCTTAGGATCCCAATCCCTTTTTTTTTTAGTTTTGTCCGATCTTAATAGATTAACATTCCCGGTATTAAATTCTCCATTGGTGTTGTATATGTTTTTTTTTTTTTTTTTTTTTTTTTTGTCAGTCCAGCGAGACCCTGGCATCGTAGAAGAAACGACTGCTCTGTATTTAGCTATTTGCGTATCCTTCTACTGTGACCCCACCCCCTCGGAGAGCTAGAAACCTCCTCTAAGTAACTTCCTGCCTAACCTTACCGAATGTAGGGACCAGGTAGTCCCTCCCTCTTTCTACCAGGTTTGAAGCCCTTATTATTTAGCAGGCCCTTATTTAGAAAGATAAATTACACGCGTGAATAATTAATCTGCCTGCGCGTTCATTTATTATCTATTCGTCTCCAATTGTGACATCCCGGTGATAAGACTCTTTTGTTGATGACATGCACACACAAAAGATCAAGCAGGAAGGAGGACGGAGTACAAAATTAACCGCAGACTATCTCAGCTGCTGCCCAGGTACGGTCGATCGAGTTTCTTGTTAGTCGTACTTATAACCCTTAAGCAGACGAGATAATCTATAAGATAACGATTGGTATTTGCAAAAACCCTGCGTCTCACCAGTCATCATCTATGCCCTTAACAAATGCCTTCACAGAATTATTCCTCGAGTTTGTCGTTGTAGAACCTCCATCCTTAGCCGCATTTCCAACAACCTACTCCCGCTTGGCTCTTTTAAATATCAAACCATTAACAATGCATGCTCTTTTTAAAGTTATATATGCCGCTCTTATAATAGACAAAGTGCCAGCGCACCCACTATATAGCGTGGAAGTAAAATGTTTGTGTTATGGCGTCACGGAATATAACTGGTTGTTAAATCTGGAAATTACAAGAAGACATCGTTTTTGGCACCAAATTATTTATTTTTTTAAATAGAAAAATAGTAACACGTTAGAGCAACAGATTATGTGAAATGCTGCGTCAGCCATCTTGAAAAGTCTTCCCCCTTTCCACCCAGGGGAGATAACTCTTTGCTTTTCGGTTATTTCCTTTTATAACATGTCTGATGGTGGTGGTGGTGGTAGATGAGCTGGAATAAGAGAACCACACCCACTCATTGGATTCTTCTTGAATTTTATTTTCCCAACGTGTCGGCCGATGTAACATCCAGCCTTCTTTATCTTTATCTTGCCAAACCCGGGAATCTGCAGGACATTTCGAACGGAACCATTATTTAATCCATGCAGGCTCTTGTTCCGTCAGCCATGACTGGATGGGTGTCCTATATAATTTGCAATTGTATTTTCAGTATCACCTGCACTGAGGATTGAACGTACGACCTCCATAAGGGTGTAACTTTACTATTAAACAAAATAGCTTAGCCACTGCGCCATGGGCCCTTACTTATCATGATTCTTACATTTACCAGACGGTGACGCATTTTTGAAACTTTTAACCGGAAGTTGATTATACAAGCACAGGAAAATGGAAACACATGTCTATGCCTTTGCGCTCAAACCATCAATTGGGGCGGAGGGAGAGTCAGTAGTGGAAGGGCAAAGTGTATCCGTTTTATCTTCTTTATCTCGTTACATTGCGACAGACAATGGATCTAGTCAAAGGGAGGGGCAAACTGGTCGGAATTTGATTGTATCAAATCGATTTTTTTGTTTTTGTAACCAAAAAAGAAAAAAAAAACGTTTGAAAATGACCTTATATGAGCGAAAACGTGATCCTACGTTTTTAAATGAAGATATCATTTATTTGTACGAAAAAATAAGAAAATTATATCGTTTTTGGCTTTTTAAAATTTTTTAATAATCTATACATCAATAAAAGTTAAAATGTGTGTGTGTGTGTGTGTGTGTGTGTGTACATTTTCCTACCAAATAACAGTCAATTTTCGGTCTACAGACTCGAAATTTGGTATAAGGGATATTGAGATTTGGGGAAATCTTTTTAATCTGATGTTAAGGGGTAAAAGTTCAACGATTTGACCTTTGAGAACTCTACCAAACTAATCCGCCAATTTTGGGTCTAAACACTTGAAATTTTAGATATAGATTACTTGGACAGCGATCTAAAGTTAAAAAATATTGACGTCTGGTGTCTCTACCAACTTTTCTCTATGGTAGTTAAGGAAGACTATTATATAGAAAGGCATAACCATACATGTTCACACTTTTTAATATATACATAGGCACGTAAAGGTATGAACAGTACGTAGGGCCCGAGCAACGCCGGGCGGAACTGCTAGTATAATAAATTTACAACCAAAAGTGTCAATATTATTTAATTAACCTCAACACGAGTGGCACTGGAAAAGACAGTCAGTCAGTCCGCAATCAAAATCTCGGCAGACTTTAATCCTTGAGAGTTTTTTTATATCTCTGACTGAATAAAGATTAACAATATATAATTTAGATAATTGTACTACTATTACAGCTACTGTTATTGATAGTACTAATACAGGTATAGCAACACAGACTTATCCAAGCACGAAACTGGACAGGATAATAGCTAAAATGAAGAATAAAAAATTATTGATTTCGTCATGCCAGCAATGCATCCGGTGAAAATAAAAGAGGGTAAAATACTAAGCAAATCAATACATGGAGATTACCAAAGAATTTGTGAAACATAAGACAGGAAGAAGCGCATTTTAATATCTATAATAGTAGGCACACAAGAAATTCCTAAAAAAAAAAAAAGAAAAGAAAAAGAAAAAATTGAAATCAAAGGGAATACTAGAAACCATACGAAAGACAGTGTCGATAAAAAAGCTGAAACATCAAGAAATCAGTTGAATGCAAAACAACGCCATAACAAGATGATGATAACCAATCACAGAATCTGGGAAAAAGCAGGTTAGGTACGTGGGGTTGAGGACACTAGAAGCGCAAGGGGGGTTAGGCATGTTGCAAGAAATCAAGGAAATAGAAGCTGAAGAGTTAATAGAAAAATCGCAGAATCTGGCACACCTCAAAAGTAAACATACTTACCCCCTTACTCGTGTGGTGCCATCGGCACCTGCTAGTACCACAAAAATGTCAAGGGCCAAAGACAGAGGAGGATGGGTAACCAATCAGATTTCTATGGAAAAGTTTTGAGAGAACTTAGGGAGGTTTCTTGCCACAACGCATTCTACAGCAGTTGTTCTCAAACACTGTGTCGCAGAACGATTACTGGTGTACCACGAGGAGATAATAGCTGGACGCCGTTTAATTTCATTTTGTTTAAAAAAAAAAATTAATGTCTCAATCATGAATTCAGCTCTAAGTGAAAAGCCATCGAAATTTTACTGCAATTCCCAACTTCGTACCTATGTGAACTGGGAATGTCTTATTTAAACAACATTAAAAATAAAAACGTGAAAGACTTAAAATATTAAAATACTAGAGGGGGTACCCGGCGTTTCCGGTTGTTTAGAGAGGTTTGTGTGTGTAAAGGGGGGGGTAAAGTAAAGAATAAGCGGAATAATAACCCTGGTTAAATATTAAAAAAAAAAACATGTTAAACTCCTGTAAAAAATCGGCAAAACCAAAACAACAACAAAAACAACAACAAAACAGCGAACAAACGCAAAACTTCTTTAAAAAAGAAATCGAAAAAACAAAAAGCAAAACTCAGGGGGAAAATGAACGTGTTTTGAAATGCAAAAACAAAAAACACAGCTAAAAGCGGAAACAATGGCATAAATAACCCTTCGATTCGCTTAAGTCCAATGGTGCGTTTCACCCAGTAGAAAATGAACGTTAATATTCCGTTCCAGTTTTTTTAATCAACTACAAAACGAAATAAAGCGAAAGAAAAAAAATGGCATAAATAACCCTTCGAGTCGGTTAAGTCCATGGTGTGTTTCACCCAGTAGAAAGCATAGAACGAAAGGGAACGTTAAAATTCCATTCCAGTTTTTTAAGCAACTACGAAGTAAAGAAAACTCAACCCAGTGTTTCATCGTAATGTCCCTTGTGAACGATCCCGCAATGGCGTAAGTGGTGGCGGGGGAAGGAGGAATTTAATACAGAGAGAAAGGATTTTACAGCTTCCATTAATTCTAACCTATTTTGGTAGTGAACTCTCAGCAGAATAAATATAGGAATCTACGATTATCGAGGAAGTGTAGAGGTAATAGGCATATAACACACCTCAGATAATGTGCTGCAATTTGTGCATATTACATTTGCATGAAATGTCTTTTTCAATCCTATTAAGGTCAAAATCAGAGGGAAAAATGAGTTCATTTTATATGTATAGGGATTAAAAGAGAGTTAAGAGTGTTTCTTTCTCTCACATTCGCCTGTCGCATTGCAGCAGTAGCTAAAAAAACACCAGGCACAACTGTCTCGCTGATATTCACCATTATTATTCTACATCAGATACTGAATATGTTGATTTATGTGAATAAAAATGTTCCTTATAGAATCTATTTTTATTTTATGTAATTGCAAAAAGGCTTTATGAGTAGACAATACAAACTTTTTTTATGATAGGCGTGCCGGGAAAATTTAAATAAACTCAACAGTTTGCCGCCATGTAAAAAAGATTTTGAACCTTTTATTTAGAGAAAACCAAAGTTCGTTGTTGGAAATGAATAGTAAACGGCTGTAAAGATAACGCAAAGTGATTTGTAACGGTTATCAAAAGAAGCGAAGACTGTCGGTAACTGAAAATCTGGGTAGACATTTTGCTACTTGTCCAAAATCATCCCTATATTAATATATATCTGTATAATTGTAAAATACTGTCCCCCCTTTTTTTCAGTGAGTGTGAAAGACCGAGGAAAGAAAGCACTAGCCAAACCTCGGCTGGCTGAGTGTAAAGAGGACTGGACCTTGGGGAGGATTATTGTCATCCGATTTCCAGTGAAGACCAATGGTCACCACCAACGAGAAATCAATGGTAAGTGGCTTGCAAAGGTTATCGAAAGAAATGGAGAGTACTTGAAGTCCGGGGAGACTTGCTGTGACTCAGATTCCAGGGAACACTAAAGGTTGTTCTCGAAGAGCAATCTTTGATGATGGCTTGCATGACTACTCCCAATTAGTAATGATTATTATTATTATTATTATTATTATTATTATTAGTAGTAGTAGTAGTAAACAGTTCGTAGTAGCAAATGTCACAATGTTCAAACGTATTTTTCCACACATATGTACCACATGAAAAGAAATTGGAATCTTAGGAAGATCTACATCATTCCGCCTCAGGAAAAATAATTTCAATAACAACCTGGCAAATATACCCGGTGAACCAAGCGCAAGCAATTGCTCTTAAGGGGACGTTTAAAATCTTTAAATAATCTCCCAGTTGGAATGTCTTTGATAGTGGGTAAATGTATGGTATCTGGTAGGATGCCCCATCCACTACTAGAACTAAATAATAAGAAAATAAAATAAAAATAAAAAAAGGCAAAAGCCTTTTAAAGTCAAATGTAGACATAAATTCATATTGGAGGGGGAAAACTAGGGAGAGATTGCTGGAGAGAGTCATCCAGTGAAATGAATTATCGAGAGAAAGAAAAAATATTCGTTAAAATAAAACAGCTTCACTTAGTGACAAAGATTAATATCTTTTTCCTTTCCCTAAATTGATAGATTGTTGGACGAACAGATCTCCTAAAGTGAAATCTCGGGATTAAATGGGAAATACAAACGAGAAAACGCGAGACTTACCAGCAAACACGAAGTGCAGAAAAGCAAAAGTGAAAAGAAAAAAAAAATGGCGACAATCTTATTTTCTTTTTCTATTAATAATTAACAGACAGACCGGCGAAGAACCGCACGATGAAAATAATCACAAAAAAAAAAAAAAAACCAAAACATAAAAGAGTCCAGTGGATGGGTGGGGGAAAGGCGAGAGTGACTGATTATTGAAGCGTTTAGAGAAGGCATTACTAAATACTACGATGAAGGGAGGGGAATTGAAGGAGAGTGTGTTTTCTGTAACTATTGAAGAAACAATCGTTACTTCCAACCCACCACAGTTTCGTATCTACTTTACCCTTCGTTATGGGGGTGGGGCTAGATATCTGCGGAGCGGGGGTAGGAGGAATGGTGATAAAAAATGAATAATGAAAAGGAATCATATACTAGTATTCAGAGAAACAAGAGAATTAACAGGATTTGCATGAACGCAAGCGGAATAAAAATGTCACGAAGAAGTTAAAACGCGGGAGAAACTAAGCCCCCCCCCCCCAATAAAGATGTCGCCGTTTTCCGAGTATTTGCGCAAAGACAATTTCATCTTTCATATATTAGTTGAGAAGATGTTCATCCCTTTTGGGGCATTTAGTTTTTTTTCCACAGCAAGAACTTAGACACCAAGGTCGGAAAGTGGGATGGAGAAGTTTGCGCCCCAGTAAAGGGGCACTCTGACCTGCAAAAAATGCCTGGGCAGCCTCGTCGGCATTCCCCGGTAAGGGCGCCTCAGGTGATTAGCAAAGATACCCCCTTCTCAAAGAGAGAAGCAACGTCTTGGAGGATGGACCTCCTAGAATTGCACAGAACTTAATCCCACAGCAAAATCAACAGGAACCGGATTATTATGGGAATGCTCTAACTTTCTTAATTTTGGGAGCCCGGTATAAAATCGCTCTTTTTTTATTTAAAACTTTTTCGATGTGTCCTCCCCCCTTTATACTAGAGATCTATAATAATAATTTGTCGGTCATTCCTCCATAGATTGAATGGACGTATCTTACTTTAGTTGTGTCAATCGTCTTGGTAAAACTTGTCGAAATTGTTCTGGTTCGGGATTGTTTTATGTTATAGAATGAGAGACACCGAACGTCATCTTTTTTTCTTTTCGATTTTTGTTTTATGCTTCTGCGATTATCATGGTTGCGATGACACGTAATTCTGAAACGACTGTTTAAGATATCGTTTTCGATGAAATTTACTTAGTCAAGTCATTTAAAAATAGAACAACAAAAATTGTTTTGTCAAAGCAAAAAACACGGCAGAGCAATGCGCACGCTATTTGAAACTTCATCGTCTCTTATAAAGACGACGCTCTGTTTTCGGGTTGTTTTGAAAAATGGAATGGCAATTTAAATTTCGTTCCATTTTTATCTTGTTTTCAGATTACTCTGTTTCCCCATTTTTTACTTAAGAAATGGTTGACAAACAAAATATAATTTTCTAGGAAGGAAGTTTAGATTTCACAGAAAAATGTCCCCTTCATCTCACTCATATTGACATATCTTTTCCTTTTTATCGTTGGGCATTAACACGGTTGTCGCAGCGCCACATTCGACTTTTCCCCGTAAAAGAATACGGTGTTTGGCACTTCTGACAAATCATCATTTTGAGCGATACACCGTGTTCTAATAGAATTCTGTTATTCAAATCTTCTTGTTCCCAACATTTTACCGCTGCATAAAAATTCTTATATTTGCAAATTATGCACATATCGATGGTCGTGCTATCGATTTTTTAAATTTATTTTTTAAAATTTATTTTATTGATTATTTTCATTTTGTTGACACATGTGCAATTTAAAAACAGATTAGAATGGAATGAAATTTAAATTTCCATTCCATTCTTAAAACAACCATGAAACAGAGCAATTTCGGTTTCAAGGAACATTTTCGTCTGTCGAGCTGAAGATATTAGGCATAATTTTGCAGATCAGAGTGTTCTTTTAGGGCGCTGCTACTTCAATCTGACTTTTCGACCCTTGTGTCACATCTTCTTGCCGTGGGAGAAGATAAATAACTTCAACTAACGTCTTCGTCAGTATGTCACGTTTCAGCCGGAAATAACATTATCGTTGGTCTGTCACGCTAACATTTCAAATAGCATGTTTGTTGGTCTGTCAACGTAACGTTTCAGATAACATGCTTACGACTTTAAAAATTGTTTGGTCAAATTTGTTTAAATAACATTTTTTGGCTAAGAACAAAGTGTAGTATCTGTTCTGATATCACATTTCATTTTTTTCTGTTCTAAGTCAGTGGAGGAGAAATCCTTCTCGACTGAGACAATTTTCATTTTTGTTCCTATTTGGGGACTCTCTAGATAGGAGCAAAAATAATCATTTTGGAGTACTCTCCTCAGATTCAAAATCGACTTCGTGTCTAAATCTACCCTCGTGGGGAGGCAAATACACACGACCCTTATTGTCGGTCTGTCACATTTATGTTTATACAATAACTTTTCATTGATAAACGCATTCTTGGAATATCTGTTGTTTTTTTTTCTTCTTCTTTTTCTGCTTCTACAATAAAATAAAGAAGTAAGAAAGGAAAAAGAGAAAATATGTACCCCCCCCCCAATGTTTAAAGCCAATCGACGTACTTTCTGTTGTTCATTATTAATCCAGAGTAATAAAAGATCCGATTCTTGGTATTTCGAACGCAATAGTTTTGCTTTAATCACGGTATTAAAATATTCTAATCATCGAACCGGAAATTTCCTTCCCCCGGGATATTTTTTTTTTATTTAGATGTTTAGAGATCAGTTAAAATGCATTTTTAAAATAAATAAATATATTTCAAATTCTAATTTTCAATCCATATAAGAGGAAAATTGAAGATGGCGGTTTTCTACTTGTTAACGGCAAGGATTTGGCAATATAAGTGTTCCAAGTTCGAATCTCGTCCGTTCCACAAAAATTAAGTCTATTTAGGATGTTCGCAACCTTCACGTGGCCCCTCACGTAAGTACCTAATATTTTTCTAGAAAGAGTTTTGACTCCAGAAAACTGGCTGTGGGAAAATATCGGGGAAACCAATGCAAACAATAGAATGTTTGAATTCAAACGATATGGTGATTATGATCAGAAAAATGAAGATAATGTGTTTTTTTTTCTTTTCCCGCGGCATATTGTCATTAACTTTTCACTGGTAGATTAAAATCGATCAATATTGATTATTTTCTTATTGATATCAGCAGTGAAAGATTTTGGTTTAAACAAAATATATAAAAAAAAGAAAGATAATTAAAGGAACCGTTTTTAACATCTGAAATATGCACAAAATTTTCCGATTCCGATATCCCCCAAAGTTCTGATTAATCGTACCAATACTTGTATTATAATAATAATTATATATATAAAGTGCAATGTAAACATTACGAAAACTGAATGTAGATTGGCATAAACGATGCATGGACCCATTCCTAGCACTTTGGTGAAATAATAGGGCTACTAAAATGTAAGTTACGCACATGGACACTTTATATAGGGATTTGAGCAGCAAACGTCTTTTCATATTACATTTAAATTCTGCCTTATAGGAAACAGGAAACAGAAAAGGGATTCCAAAGTGTAGCAGTTAAAGGGCAGACACTATTTGAGTAGCGAGCTCTCCAGCATCAGGGCTCCTCTCAATTCATTGCAGGTTAGTCGGGGCTGGTTACAC
The DNA here is from genome assembly GCF_053919585.1 of Euprymna scolopes. Taxonomy (NCBI): domain Eukaryota; kingdom Metazoa; phylum Mollusca; class Cephalopoda; order Sepiida; family Sepiolidae; genus Euprymna; species Euprymna scolopes. Next base: position 7,716,104 of record NC_136499.1, read on the forward strand.
TAAGGGAACACTAATGCTACATGTTTATCAAAATACATTGCATTAAATTGAAAAACAAGCACAAGCATACAATTGTGCGATGAGACAGTTTGATTGACAGTGCGGGACCTATTAAATTTGAGTCTCTTTTTTAGACCTATTAAATTTGAGTCTCTTTTTTAGACCTATTAAATTAGAGTCTCTTTTTTAGACCTATTAAATTAGAGTCTCTTTTTTAGACCTATTAAATTAGAGTCTCTTTTTTAGACCTATTAAATTAGAGTCTCTTTTTTAGACCTATTAAATTAGAGTCTCTTTTTTAGACATATTAAATTAGAGTCTCTTTTTTAGACCTATTAAATTAGAGTCTCTTTTTTAGACCTATTAAATTAGAGTCTTTTTTAGACCTATTAAATTTGAGTCTCTTTTTTAGACCTATTAAATTTGAGTCTCTTTTTTAGACCTATTAAATTTGAGTCTCTTTTTTAGACCTATTAAATTAGAGTCTCTTTTTTAGACCTATTAAATTTGAGTCTCTTTTTTAGACCTATTAAATTTGAGTCTCTTTTTTAGACCTATTAAATTAGAGTCTCTTTTTTAGACCTATTAAATTTGAGTCTCTTTTTTAGACCTATTAAATTTGAGTCTCTTTTTTAGACCTATTAAATTTGAGTCTCTTTTTTAGACCTATTAAATTTGAGTCTCTTTTTTAGACCTATTAAATTTGAGTCTCTTTTTTAGACCTATTAAATTTGAGTCTCTTTTTTAGACCTATTAAATTTGAGTCTCTTTTTTAGACTTATTAAATTTGAGTCTCTTTTTTAGACCTATTAAATTAGAGTCTCTTTTTTAGACCTATTAAATTAGAGTCTCTTTTTTAGACCTATTACATTTGAGTCTCTTTTTTAGACCTATTAAATTTGAGTCTCTTTTTTAGACCTATTAAATTAGAGTCTCTTTTTTAGACCTATTAAATTAGAGTCTCTTTTTTAGACCTATTAAATTAGAGTCTCTTTTTTAGACCTATTAAATTTGAGTCTCTTTTTTAGACCTATTAAATTTGAGTCTCTTTTTTAGACCTATTAAATTAGAGTCTCTTTTTTAGACCTATTAAATTAGAGTCTCTTTTTTAGACCTATTAAATTAGAGTCTCTTTTTTAGACCTATTAAATTTGAGTCT
>NC_136499.1:7722262-7789762 GCF_053919585.1 Euprymna scolopes
TTCCATCTTGTTCCCCTTATTCATTATTAAGCCACCATATATTTCCCCGACAGTTCGCCCATTAACAACATTTCACCATTTTACATTCACAGACATTTTATCTCAGGATGAGATGAAAGTTCACTTTGTCTAAAGTCATAAATATTGTCCCAATTTATTTTCATTACAGCTGTAACAGAGCGCATATGACCGCGTATGAAAATAGCAGCAGTAGTCGAAGGATGGATAACAAGCGATTGTATTAGCAACAGGAGCAGAGTTTGAACGCGTATGCAAATTGACAAGTGTGCTCGTGCTTGCGTCTGAAGAAAAAGAAAAAAGGACACCACGTGGTTGGGATAAAAAAAGTCGACGCCGAAGGAGACAGACGTGTAAAGTAAAGGCGGGAATGGGCCGGCTGTGGCTAGCGTGTGGTCGGAAGAAAGAGAAACGAGCCAGGTTAAATAGACATGTGGTAGCGAGAGACTTTTTAAGTGGTTTCAAGACGGGAGAATAACGGTAATAAATACTTTTATTAAAAAAGAAAAAAAATGCTGACCAGGCCTTTTTTTTATTTGTCCATTTGCAACATTACGTTACACAACTTGCAGCATCGTATTTAAAAGACTTTTGAAAATAGTACACCCATTCTGTCCATCAATCTTAGTGTAAGTAAGTAAGCGCGCCCCAAGCGATTACCAAGAAACTTATCCCTTCTTAAAAAGAGAAGGTAATGCCTGGTAGATTGCACCTCCTAGGACTGCACAGAACTAAACTCCCACCACAAAATCAACAGAGACCGGATCATTTCAAGAAGAATCTCTTGATTTTGGGGGCCGAGTATAAAATTCTCTACATAATTTTTTTTTTTTTTTGTACGGTTTTCGTTGAAAGGCTTCAAACGTTTGAGTCGGGGCTATTTACGAGAGTATTTGATAGATACTTTAACCATAACGGATATCCGTCTATGACCTACTGATTTCAAACTTAATCGTGATGGCCGAACTGAGCCATGTAGAGTCTCCGACACATATAAATGATAAACAATCTAAGATTTGAAACGTGCTGATTAATGTCAAACAGAAAAATCTTGAAAATGAGGACGTATAGTTAACAACCCAGAAACTGAAAAACAAACTTTAAAATATTATTTTCTACGGGCCTGTATAATTTTAAAGTTCAGAAACAGTTTCCGATTTTCATTTATTTCCATATAAGATTTCGCCGATGTCTATCTTTCGCCTGACGTCAGAATCTAATATGGTGCAAGCATTCCACTTCCGTTCTGGCTTGCCCAATAAGAACATCCCTTGAACGAGCTGACCACGTGATGAAAGTTCATCAAAGGAGCTAACGCATGTGCTGTTTTCTATTTTCTGGCTAGGAGACCAAAGCTCGCTGACTTTCCACGGCATTTTTTCCAACCTCAATCTTCCCTTTTATGGAAAAATCAACCGTGCTCCGTTCTCAAACCCTTGCGTTTCTCTAGGCTTGCTTTCATTTCCATCTCTTTGCCGGGTCGTTCAGCCAGGAGCACTGAAGAACGAATGAATAGGACATCGGCATATTGAACAATTTATTGACTTACAGTGTCACGGAATCATCCAGGGATCCCGAGTTGGAGGCGAGAAGTCCATTAAGCAGGCTGTAATGGCGTGGATGACGCGGGATCCATAGAAAGGAGGAGGGGGAGGGGAAATGTACGCGACTCTAAATGAATTAATCCGTAGGGAAAACGATATCCACGGTTATTAGGAATTGCATTTTTCATGAAACAAATTGCGTTCATTTTTAGATGATCCTCGTATTTACTGGATTGTTCATAACGTTGCGAGCGACTGCGACAATTAGAAAATGCAATCAGTAAAGTAAAACCAGACATTTAAAAATCGTTTTGGTAACAATAAAATTAAAAATAAATCTATATAATTATAAAACTCACATGAACTTGTAACGGGTGTTGTAACCCAACATCCGGTTTACGACTTCCGGTTGCGCATGCGTACATAAACAAATAATCAACGCGACAATAAAACGTATTGCTTTACTGTGTACGTTTTCAGCGTCCCAATTTTTTTTTTTTTGCGTTTAAATTATCCAAATAAACAACTTTTTAATACTTTCTTCATTTTTTTACATTTTCATTTCCGTATTACGTTTAAGTTATTTTAACGCAATTGTCTTACAAATAAATCTACTATAACTCGTTGACAACCATAAAAGCATTTTACAACGGCGATTTACCCACCGCCTTCATTATTTTTTAATTTATTCTCCATTTTTTAATACGCCTTTCTTAAGAAACATTCAAACATTTTCTTCTACACTACCAACATAAATAAATGATCCCGAAAATATGTTTTTTTTTAATTTGCGTTACAAATAAATAATCAACGCGACGATAAAACGTATTGTTTTACTATGTACTTTTTCAGCGTCCAAATTGGTTTTTTCGAGTTTAAATTAAAAATATATCAAAATTTGACATTAACTTTAAGTGTTATGGTATATCTTCAGTGCACATTTTCCTATAAGTATGGCAAACCACGTATAATTCAATGGCTGTAAGTTTTTTTTTAAATAAACAATTATAAACAGAACGACTCATAGAAATCTATCTATATTCTTTTTTCATTTTAATATACTTTCATAGAAATGTTTCTGTTATGTAACAAAAAACTATTTTCTTTACGTCACAAATGCCACGCTCATACATTAATTCCATAGCTAATATAAAATACTGACCCAACGGCATTGTTTCCAGTCATTTAGCACTTCTCCTTGCTACTGGACTCAAGCAATGCCGATTCAGGATAGATGGTTAGGGATTGCGCAGCCCTTGCCTCACAATTAAAGGCGCATCTATCTTTACAGGGGCTCTTAAGACTGAACGGAGGCATCGCAATCGGAAGAAATCCACTTAAATTTTGTTTTAGTTTCAATTGATTTAATAAGTGATTTACAGTTTTATATTAAGCCGATATATTTTTTTATTATTCTCTGCTAATGTGACGTAACATCCGGTCCTATGATGTCAGACCCGCCTTAACAGCCGATGCTTTGATTTAATATTAGTCTGTGAATAAAGCTGTTAATATGTTAGCGTTCTTAAAAGGGTAGATAGAAAGTAGGATAAATTGTTGTTCCTTTGTGGGCATATTTTACTGACATCCGCTTTTAAAGATTAACAGACTTTTTATTTTCTTATAATAATAATAATAATAATAATAATAATAATAATAATAATAAGAAGAAGAAGAAGAAGAACTTGTTGTCACTCAGACTCCAGGGAGCACACAGGTTCTTCTCAAAGGGAAATATTTGGTGTTAATGTGTATTAAAACTCATAGTGAGTTAATAATAATAAAAAGGAAATATTTGGTGTTAATCTGTATTAAAACTCCTAGTGAGTTAATAATAATAAATATCAATAGTTGTAGGAACGCAAAGAAGAAATTGGAATCAATGGGAAGACTGAAACTATACAACAAACTGCAATGCTGCAAACAGGTCAAATCTTAAGGAAACTATTTGGATGTAGAAACTTATCCGCTTAAACTACAAACACAATTCAAGTAAAACGAAAAGATAGCAAAATTCCACATAGAACCAAGGAAACCGAAACTGTAAAATTGTAAATTACACCAACACTTATACAAAAAATTGTAATGTCAACATTGACTGGCACCACAGCAAATAATCGAGAAGGGTAGAGGAAGATGGGAAGATCGAGGAGAGAAGGACCACTAATCAGGCCTTCATTGGATGAGTGAAAAAAAGACTGGGACCTATTGCCACCTAAATTCCAGTGATGAGCAATGGTCATTACCAGCGAGAAATAAATGGTAACCGTCTGTTTCGATGATTCAAATACGTGTGTAGAAGATATAGAGTACTGAAATTCTGGAAAGATTTTACACCCAGACTCCAGGGAACACCACCGGTTGTTGTCCGTGAGTAATATGTAATAATAACTGTGTGACAACTTATAGGGGGTAAAAAAAAAATAATTAAAAAATAAATAAAAATAATTCCTCAACATTCTTATTGTTCTCCGGTGTGACGTGCCTCGCAGCAAGACGATAACAATGGGCAATTTGACGTGCAACAAAATATTGAGTCAAAGTCTGTCACGTGATGGGTGCCTGTCGGCTACAGGTCATCTCGACGACTGGCGAGACATTGTCACTATTTCAATTGCAGCATCATCTACAGATGAAAGCAATTATATTCTATTAGTATTGATAAGATTATCCGATGTTGCTCGGGATGTCAAATTTTGTCAAATAAAAAGTCATGATTTTATTTCTCCCTGTATTCAAATAGTCATAAAAAGTGCATGATTATATATATATATATATATATATATATATATATATATATAATTATGCACCTTTTATGACTATTTGAATATATATATATATATATTATGACTATTTGAATATATATATATATATATATATGACTACTTCATTTAATCACATAAATTAATATACGAAAGTATAGTTTTATGCGTAAGTTAGAAACATATATATGGCAATTAAGCTACACAGAATATTCAGCGTTTCATCCACACTAGGATTCGTTAGGCTAATCCATAAGCCTGACGAATCCTCGTGTGGATGAAACGCGAAATATTCTGTATAGCTTAATTGCCATATATATGTTTCAAACTTATATATATATATATATATATATATATATATATATATATATATATATATATACACACACACACCGGGTTATAGGTATTCAAGAGTGAAAACTCATGGATTTAACGATGTTATTAAGAGCGCCCAATAAAAGAAGATCAAGATATATTTTTTATTAATATAAACAAATTTACATGGTCGCGAAACTGTGTGTGTGTGCGTGTGTGTACAAATGAATATTTATCGAAAAATATTGTAGCAACAAAAAAGTAGTTTTAAGAGATTATAATTGAGCCTTATTTAATGGATTGCGAAAAAACCCCAGTCAAGTAGTAGACAAGCATCGTTAGAAAATTTCTGTTTGCTGAATACTCTCATTGTCGTTGATTATGACAGCCCGCTTACATAATCATAAGTATGTAAATTCACTTTCATTAAAACGATTATTTGCCGTTGATCTTGACAAAAAAAAAGAAACAAACAAAAAACAAACAAACAAACAAGGCCAAAAAGACAAAAAAAAAAAACAAAAAAAAAAAAACGTCAACCTGCGAAACCAGCGTTGGTTTTGTTGACTGGATTCGAATCTCGCGACCAGCAGCTATTATCACTTCCTTCACTAATAACTGAATAATCATGAAACATTAATGTCTGTACATATTAAAAAATATTAATATTTATTATTATTATTGAAATATTATATATATACCTAATATATGTAATATGTATAAATGTACATAATATATGTACACATACACACACATATATAAAGGATAAATAAAGTTCAACGCTTCAAACTAGCTTCATTCTGGCAAAGAATTAAATTAGATCGAGAAATTATGCTAAAACACACTTCTTTTAACACCCAAATACTGTGTGCAGTCTACAATCGAGTATATAAATAAATAAATTGATAAATAAAAGATTAAGACTACTACTACTACTACTACTACTACTACTACTACTGTAATAATGACAATTTCTGTTAATGCATACTGTCCTTCTCCGCCCAACAATACTACTAGGGCGAACAACAAAAAGGAAAAAAAAGTACGTGACTCTAATCTGGCTGCCAGTGTCTATTTAATAAGTCCGATTAATAATGGACGTGTGCCTGGAGGGACAAGTGTTGAATGCTTTGCCTCTTGTCTCCGCCGGGCAACGAGATGCCAAGACACGTCTTTTCCTTTCATTAGTCACCAGAAATATGGACGTGGGAGAGACAAATGGGGTTTTTCGTAAGTGGCCAAAATGCCGGTACCCGTATTTTTTTAACGAGGTTTATGACACTGTCTAATATATATATGACACTTTCTCTCTCTCTCTCTCTATATATATATATATATATGACACTTTCTCTCTCTCTCTATATATGACACTTTCTCTCTCTCTCTCTCTCTATATATATATATATGTATATATATATATATATATATATGTTTATATGTATATGTATGTATGTATATGTATGTATGCACATGTTTATATATATATAAGTTTTACTCCCCCATCTCGGTATTTGTAAGAGAGACAGTGAGAGAGAGAGAGAGAGAGAGAGAGAGAGAGAGAGAGAGAGAGAGGGAGAGAGCGAGAGAGACACACACACAGAGGGTGGGTGGGACTAATGAGCGAGAGAAAGAAAGAATAAACAACATTCAGTCAGAGTCAATGAAAGGACACAAAACGTGTCCAATTTACCTGGGAGATATCTACATCTGATGATGATGATGATGATGATGACGATGATGATGACGACGATGACGATGTCAAACATCGGTCTTAAATAGGTCAAAATGTAAATTATGAATTACTAGGAATAGTCTAACACACATTGACACCCACACACGCTCAAAGGCACACGGTGTTGTCCAGGAATTGAATTGGACCATATAAACTTGCTATATTTAATAGATAAATTACGAAAGAATCTCTCTCTTTCTCTCATGTATATATATATATATATATATATATATATATATATATATATATATATATATATATATAAACTACAAGATGTTTTTAATTTTGAATCATAATATTTGTTTCATATTGGTTCTGAAGCCTTACACGTGTTTCGTTGAGAAGCTGAAAGCCCATAAAATAACTCATTTTCCATGTATCCAGATGAAACTTTATAAGGAGATATAATACTTTTGTATCAATTTTCATTTTTTTAAATTAAATAATGCTCCATACGTGAGTAGAGCTGTATAGTACGTCACGAATATATATATATATATATATATATATATATATATATATATATATATATATATATATATATGACCATTAAGCTACGCAGAAATTTTCCGCTTTTTGTTACTTCTAGAAATGGTATATACGTGATTATATTGCTGTGGTTTCCTAGAAATTAAACCAATCAAAGTCCAGTGTATATAAGATAATGATCAATAAAATATACAACTGCATTATTGTATAATTTGCGAAATTCAAAAAAACATTTGTGACTACATATCTAACTGGCATTTGAAACAAGTTGAGACCAGAAATGTAATGATGCTGAATTTCGGCGGAAATCACGGCTGAAACATGTATACAGAGGTTTAGCCAGTAATCTTTGTATCAATAAAGAAAATTGTACAAATATATATATATATATATATATATATATATATATATATATATATATATATATAGGCAACATCTTTTCTCTATGGCATATTTCATTAAATAAAATAGTTTTTCTTCGTCTATTAATTCTATTTTTAATCCTATCTAACTTCCGAATATCAGTCTTCACTTCTGGCAGGAAACTGGCTGATGTAATCACCATATTTTCTAATAAGTTCTAGTACTTTCCAATCCTTCAGGATTCATCGGCAGGGATAAATCAATCAAAGTGGTTTTGAACAATTTATACAATTTATATGAATCCTAAAAGATTGGAAAGTACTAGGACTTATGATAAATATGGTGATTACATCAGCCAGTTCCCGCCAAAAGTGAAGACTTTTATTCGGAAATTGGAAAGAATCGAAAATAGAATTAATAGACAAAAAACGTCTATTTTATTTAATTATATATGCGCGCGCGTGTGTGTGTAGTAGTAGTAGTAGTAGTAGTAGTAATATGATGTATGATTGACATAACTGATTAGATAAACGGCGGTTCTTTTTTTTTTGCTTTTTGTTTCTGTTGTTTTGGCGAGAAGTTGTTTTCGGCGAGAAAAAATAGGGCTAAGCTCGAATCAATTTCACCTGATTGACATTTAAGAAAGAAGAAAATGAAGAGGATGAGGTTTTGAATTTATAAATAATAAAACAACAAAATAAATGAAAAAAAAAAACAACAAAATAAATTAAAAAAAACAACAAAATAAATAATAAAACAACAAAACGCCTCAATAGTTTTTTGGTTGCTTTTATCGATTTTGCCGTCTGCTTATCTCGAAGTCTCTTAATGAACCGTTGCTGTGATCAACTGACGTCTTTTTATTGTCTATTGTCGTCACCCATCCCCTCTCCCTCGGAGCAGTGAATCTCTCGAACCTTTGTGGTTGTTATACTCAATGCGCATGCGTTAGTGACGTGGCACTTTTTTACGCGGCATTTGCGAATGGCGAAACATGTATTTAAACAAACTTTAAAAGGGGGGGAAAATGGCAAAACAAACGGAAAATATTAAATATCGTTTTTTTTTTTGGAATAGTGACTCAACGGGGAAATATCATTCTTTTATTTTAGCTTTGTTTCAGAATGAAAAATGAAACATGATATCCGATTGTTGCCTCTAAATTTAAAATTCTAAACAAAAAGGACTGATATTTTCCCAATAAAATCTTGAACGTCACAGCAGCATCTCCCTCTACTTTCTAAAGGCTAATCCTGGTTGCAATACGATAGTGTCAGATCTCTCCCATCTGAAACTCCGGTTTCTTGTAGGAACTTCCATGAGCAACGTTTCTTCCCGAGAACTATCCATATTTAGAACACAATATCGCGAGGCTACATTCCAGTTTACTATAGCGTGATCGCTTTTATGTCCAATGTAAACAAAACCTAGTTGAGCCGTCACGTTAAATAATCTAATTTCTGGATAGTTTCAGTCATTGTTATTATTGTTTAACTCTTTCATGACAAGCTCATTATTCTTATCCTCGAATGGCTTATAAGCGTTGATAAGTGATAGCTCGTTATTACATGAAAACGAAACACTCATGGGCAGACAGGTTACATAACCAATGCAAAAATGCAACAAAAAAGTACTCGTCCATACTCGCTTAAAACTATAAATATTTGATACTTTATATCTGTCTATCTTCCATCACTTCATATCTATTTATTTATCTATCTTTGTTAGCTTGAAAGTCACCACTTATCAAGGCCTGAAGGCCACTCGAGGATAAGGGTTTATGAATGTAAGGTGGTAGTGCATCGGTAGAAGGATTTTATTATTTATGGGGACAGCTCAACAAAAAGTTGAGTACATTGTATTTGAAGGCTACATGTTGTATTCAATCGGAAAGCAGGCCAGCGGAACAGTATTCCACAGGCGTGCAGTTCTAGTAGAGAAGCTTTGTTCGTGGAATCTGCGTTTAGATTTAGACACGGATAGAGAGTAAGGGAAATCGTATATTGTGGTTGAGGATAGTCGAGTGTTTTTGTGAATGTTTGGCGAGAGAGGACCACAAATCGGAGTTCAGTCGAGCACTTGCTATGAAAATAACATGAAAAATAGAGCAGAGACAGACTCGTAACGTCTCTTCTGTGAGAAAGAGCTAGCAGGGCAAAGATAAGGGCATCACTTACTATGTTTCGAAGCCGGTATTGAACTATTAAGATTAGATAGGGTGCGCTGAGCAGCTCATACCCATATGTGGCAACATAACTTTATTTTAGGGTGTTGGTTGGCTGTTTTTGTTTTACGGCATATCAACCTTTTTCAGATTATTTAATGCCGAATCTAGTTATTTTGAGGAACGATTTTTAATGGAGTATATATATATATATATATATATATATATATATATATATATATATATATATATATATATATATATATATATATATATATATATATTATATATATATATATTATATATATATATATATATTATATATATATATATATATTTTAAAGTCAGCTTCTATTCAACCCATAGTTGGGACTCTAACAGGTACTACCATTCCGGGTCAGAGTGGACCTGGGAGCAATGGCAATTAAAGGGTGTCTCCACACTCCCCAAGGCCCGCAAGGTGAGGCCTCACCATCGGATATAGTTTTAGGTCATATCCAGGACCTATTTTAGGGTGTACCTTATACAGATCTATCTATATATTTCCTCTCACTTAATATATATCCGCGTGCGTATGTAAGTAGTTTAATTTGCACTTTGTAAATATATGGCGATGATTAATTAAGCTTAATTCCCGGCCATTAAGAAGCGCTTTGTTCGGTGATCAGAAAGATCGGCATTTCCTTGATCTGACCCAAATCCCCACCATTAAGGCACGACGAACACAGTTTTCTTAGTAAAACGGCACGCAACCATACCCAGCCACCCGGCAAAAGATTAACATTGCAAGTTTACGCGAGAGCAGACAACGTGATGGGTTGTTCATAAAAAACTAATCAATTTTAAAATCAGGTCAACACGTTCACTGCAATTTACGTTCGCAAACACCGCGAAATTGCCTTCCTACCCAACTTACACATACGCACTCATATATCATATATAATACGTACATATTATACATATATATATAGCACATGTATAATACATATATAATGCATTATATATCATCATGGACTCTCGTCGGTTTCGACGTATGAAGTTCTGAAATCTTCATATATTTATTCTTGTTTGTGACCCGCAGATGACATTTCAGTCCAGCCAATGATCTACAAAATGTTCACAAATTCTGCACGAATATAGATCGTTGAAGTTTATGGCTGGGACGGCGGGCGATACTTTATTTTTTCCTGCAAGTTGACGCAATTTGACAATGTTTAATGTTGCATTTTTCATAATATGTATAGTTGTAACAAATAAACAGACTGTTTTCAAACTACGTAAATGTGCAAATGCTTTATTAAAGAAAAAAATAATTTGAGTTTATTTGTAAATGCTTTTTTCTTTTATAATTAAAATGTATCTTATTAATTTTTTAAAATTAAAATGTATCTTATTATTTTTTTTAATTAAAATGTATCTTGTTATTTTTTTTTAAATTAAAATGTATCTTATTAATTTTTTATAATTAAAATGTATCTTATTAATTTTTTAAAATTAAAATGTATCTTATTATTTTTTTTAAATTAAAATGTATCTTATTATTTTTTTTAAATTAAAATGTATCTTGTTATTTTTTTTTAAATTAAAATGTATCTTATTAATTTTTTATAATTAAAATGTATCTTATTAATTTTTTATAATTAAAATGTATCTTATTAATTTTTCCAAATTAAAATGTATCTTATTAATTTTTCCAAATTAAAATGTATCTTATTAATTTTTCATGAAAAATTTATATAAATTATGATTTTATAAATCTTTTCATAACTAAAATGTATTTTATTAATTATTTCATCATTAAAATATACCTTATAAATATTTTTATAATTGAGAGTATTTTATAAATATTTTTATAATTAAAATGTATAAATTTTTTATAATCAAAATGTATCTTATGAATTTTTTATAATTAAAATGTATCTTATGAATTTTTTATAATTAAAATGTATCTTATGAATTTTTTATAATTAAAATGTATCTTATGAATTTTTTATAATTAAAATGTATCTTATGAATTTTTTATAATTAAAATGTATCTTATGAATTTTTTATAATTAAAATGTATCTTATGAATTTTTTATAATTAAAATGTATCTTATGAATTTTTTATAATTAAAATGTATCTTATGAATTTTTTATAATTAAGATGTATCGTATGAATTTTTTATAATTAAGATGTATCGTATGAATTTTTTATAATTAAAATGTATCTTATGAATTTTTTATAATTAAAATGTATCTTATGAATTTTTCATAATTAAAATGTATCTTATGAATTTTTCATAATTAAAATGTATCTTATGATTTTTTTATAATTAAAATGTATCTTATGAATTTTTTATAATTAAAATGTATCTTATGAATTTTTTATAATTAAAATGTATCTTATGAATTTTTTATAATTAAAATGTATCTTATGAATTTTTTTATAATTAAAATGTATCTTATGAATTTTTTTTATAATTAAAATGTATCTTATGACTTTTTTATAATTAAAATGTATCTTATGAATTTTTTATAATTAAAATGTATCTTATGAATTTTTTATAACTAAAATGTATCTTATGAATTTTTTATAATTAAAATGTATCTTATGAATTTTTTATAATTAAAATGTATCTTATGAATTTTCTATAATTAAAATGTATCTTATTATTTTTTATAATTAAATGTATCTTATTATTTTTTATAATTAAATGTATCTTTTTAATTTTTTATAATTAAAATGTATTTTATTAATTTTTTTATAATTAAAATGTATTTTATTAATTTTTTAAATTAAAATGTATTTTATTAGTTTTTTTTAATATAAAATTGCCTTGTCTACTATATTCTCCAGACCAGTGACTTACAACTTTTTCTCAACAACGTTCTGCGTGAGAAATGCTTCAAAAAATCTAAACGATATCAAAAACGTCTTCAGTGACTTTATCGCTACCAAAATGGAAGATTTTTAGTTACTTGCATGAATACATTTATTTTGCGTTGGCAAAAGTATGTTAATTCTGATGGTGCTTATTTCGATCAATAACTTTTTATTTGAGCCAAGATATGTTTATCTAAATTTAAAAGTTAAAAAAAAAAAGCAAGAATTTTCTTGTCAACTTGATAGGTCTCCGAGGAAGAGATATGTAAGTTTGCCGCAGTGTGACGCACAGGATTATAGCCATGGACTGGCAAACTTAACTTCGAAAAATTATCTTGCGAATCCGTTAATTAGTAGCGTATGTAGGCGTCAACCTCACCAGCTTGCCTTTAATTAAGGCGGAGATGATATGAATCTCAAATAGTCGTAATTATCTTGAGCGACGTCGAGTAGCCTTGCTCGAATCAAATCACAAGAAAATGACGATAGGCCTCAAAGTTGGTCTTATTGCTTTAATAAGCGGTTCTACTTGAATGTCGAGTCGGGATTTAGCGCGTCTAACAACTATCGGCCGATTTACAAAGTGGCGCAGAGTAGATGTAAGCGGACGACAATCCTAATCTGGTGAATTTCACGCAGACTGCGTAGAGAAGATTAGTTTATTGTTAATTCATTCAAATACATGTGATTAGTGCTATCTAGGTCATTTTCGATTCAAAATTTTGTATATATATATATATATATATATATATATATATATATATATATATATATATACATACAGGCACACATAAATACACAGAACTGGGCACCCTTTTATCTCACACTGGGCACACAGTGCTCGCACGCATTCATCGCTGCTACTATATAAAAAATCAACAACCTCAAAGCGCCCCTGAAGATGTCTTCTTCGAAAGACAAAAAAAAACAAAAACAAAAAAAAAAAAACACCTCCGCTACCAACTTTGAACTACGCATGAAACTTATATCAACTCTTTCGATCCACACACTAAAAAAATGATCAGAAAATTTTAAAAATAAAAGAAGGTTTTATCAAACAGAAGCTCCCTGTTGGCTTAACGTTTTATTTCATTACAACGCGAAATTATATTTATCCATAGTTTCTACATTCTGCATAACTGCGCGTATACTATTTGATTTTGAAGTTTTTCTAATCTAAGTACACCCATGAACTATGATACATCCAAACAATCTTTAGTGGATGAGTGTATTTATATATTAGATGTATATGATAGCATCCTAGAAAGTAAACATCATCATATTTGTTCTATTGGTCTGTAGTCGGGATGGAAGCACCAAATGCCCTTTAAACTAACCTGTTCAGATTAGCCTCGTCCTTTGTAACACACTGTTTATCCTTTCTAACACACTGTTTATTCGAGATGCAGACATTGGAAGGGTAGCGCGTGCAAAAATAAAAAAAAAATAGAAAAAAAAACAGGGATGCTGAGGATGAACGAAGTGGGCCGATGTTAATCAATCGATCTACATGCAATCAATCACTCGACAATTTGTATCGGATCATAGAACTTATCCGCTTAATCCCACTTCAGCTGAGATTTGGATTAGCGATTGTTAATTTCATCGATCGAAATAGTTTTGTTTGTTTCTCGTTCGTTGTTTATCGTTTTTTTTTAAATGTTTATTTATTTATTTTTTTAATTTTCATTTTGTATTTTATTTTGTGGATCAACACGCAAAAAATCGACTTGTGTCAGAAAACACGTGTGGTTAATCATCTACATTGGGTGTTGCAAATGATGTTTTAGAATGTTTATGTAGTCGCCACAAACATATGCATGAAAAAAAGTAAACAACTGTAAATTGACGATCGATCGAATATCAGCACTTACCTTTGACAAAATCGATATGAAAATAAATTGCTGTAAAAATGTTGAAATCGATATCAAACCAAAAGTTCCATTATTTGCCCGTTATAGAAATCAGTTTAGTAACCGTTTGAATATTACTACGATAACCAATACGTGCAAGACTCCATGAAAGCGGTAAATGCAATTAATAAAACTGGCCATCGAAGTTATTTAGGACCAGTAACGTGCAGAGAAATTTTTCAGGGCAGGTGCTAAATTGGAAAAAAAAAAACAAAAAAACAAAAAACAAAAAAAAAAAACGGCAAAATTATAGTAATGAACACTGTCTCTAAAAACATTCCACTAAAAAGGGCACTTTTAAAAAATAAGTAAACAGGGCGGGTACTTGGGCACCTCTAGCCCCCCCCCCGTTTCTATACGTGCCTGTTTAGGACCATTAAGGTTTACGTCAGATATCCTATTAGCAACGAACAATGCACGGATATTTCTTTTTAAGGGCCAACATAAGTACAAGAAAAATCCATGAAATTAAGGCAAACCACAAACGGATTAAAATAAACGACTAGTTATAGTAATATAATTAAATATTAAAAGCAGGATATTTTTAGGTTTCGGGCATCAAAACATTTGCGTTTTTAACAAACAAACATAACTATTAACAATGTCTGCTAATAACGTTTCTCGCAAGCAATCAATTCTTTTTTTTTTTTGCGTACAAAACGGCAGAAAATGCCGCCAAAATAAAATCTGTGTCTATGTGAGTGTTTGTTATAGTTTCCAGAACAAATTCTCTAAAGAATATATATATATATATATATATATATATATATATATATATATATATATATATATCAGTCACCTTACCAAGTGTATAATTTATAATTCAAAAGTAAAATTAAAAATCCGTTTCAGAAGAAGGAGCACAACAAAGCCAATAAATTGTATGATCGTTTCGGAAACGATGTTTTTTATTGTGACAGACATTGAGTCAAGGACAATAATTTTAGCATATAGGTTTTTTTTTTAAACAAGGTCTATTCATCAGCAAAATATTGGGTGTTTTTTTTCTTAAAAATAAAAGACACCATATATATATATATATATATATATATATATATATATATATATAGATTCAGCTCTTCCCAAATTAACACCCTTTCTTCTATTTTTACAGATTTTCTCTGTTAATAGATATATTTGTTATACCAATGTTATCTTCTGCAATCCAGCAAGAGTTTGGAACACCGTGCGTTCGATGACGTTTCAGTGAATTCGGTAATTTGCAATTTTATGTTTTATGGATATTCGCCCTCGTTGGGCGGCACAGACCTTTACAAAAAAGATAGCAGCGATTAAAAAAGATATTTTCAGCGCTAGTTGTGAGTATCCATTTCAAGCAAGACATTTCACTCTGTTGATATGTAGTTTTCATAGAGAGTTTGCATGGATGAGTACCACAAAGTTTAAAGGGAGATAATTCCAAACAATTTTTCATTACAACGTGAGCGGCGAATCGCACGAATAAATTCTGCAACAAATGTTACTGTTTAGATTAGCGAATATAACTTCGTTTTCATTACAGTTTCGCACTCGCCACACTAAACACAGTAACCAGATTTTACTTTATTACAATAGTTAACGAGATTGGGCGTACAATTCTTGTAGAGGGGCCATCTGCCCTGGACATCCCATCACCAATAAAACGAGAGAGAAAAAGAGTCTTCTTGCATTAGGATAGATGATTCCGAAGCCCCCCCCCCTAAATACTTATTCAAAAAATACTCAGTGTTATTCGGTTTTCTAATGTTTTCAAGTTTAACTTGAAGAAATTGTGTTTGAAGGCTCTGTCAATGCTGTTCCTAGGAAACACCGTGCACGTGAGTTAGTGCATAAAATAATAATGGCAATATTAGAAGGAATTAGCAATACTTTTCAATTATATACGTTTACTTACCAACGTAATATGTTGTACAAGATCTAGAACCTCTTCCTCGGGCGTAAAAAAGACAAAACGGTAATTATTCTTCTTTATATTAACTCGTGCCCACGGTGTTTCCCATAAACTGCATTGATATAGCCTTCAAACAAAACTCCTTTCAAACTACGCACAATGCTTAAAGCAAACTACAACATCTTTCTCTAACTTTGTTTCTATGTTTATAGTGTAACCTCTCATTCAGTAATGAGACAGAGGGACTACTTTAATGAGTTGTACTAAGTTTTTAAGGGAGATTATTTCAAACACTCTTTGATTATAACGCGAATGGAGACTCACCAGAATAAATTCTCTAACATTGTTATTAAGATGAACCAAACGTTATCTTTAGAGACTAGCATAGAAAATGAAACTGTGACAGGAACTTTTTAGGTAGAAACAAGTGATTATTCCAGTCTTAGTTGCACGCAAGTCGTGGACATGTATTTATAACACGACATAATGTGTTCGTTTTTTCTTTGTATTTTCTGTCAGATTGCAATTCTTTCGCTTTTAGCTACAATCACTTTTGTGTTGCAGAAATTCTCTCTAGGATCCACACGTCGGCCGGCTTGCTTTCGAAGGAGCAGACTCGTGTGCTTATCAAACGCACCTTTTAAATGTTACGCGTCTTTTCAGTCCTTTTTTTGTTTTCGATCTTAATGCATATATATGCATTTCATTCATGATGTTACGGCTTAAATACTGACACAATATTAACTCGGCACGTGAATCGTCAATATTGGTACCTGTCGTGGCGTGGTCATTTAAATAATGAAGCCAGCGACTACGTTAAAATTCTCCAATAAACATAATTGTTTATATCAGCGAATATAACTGTTTACTTTTAATGTTTACGGTGTAACCGTTCGTCTTAGACATAAAACTGTAACATTTACACAAAAAAGACGCGATACCTGTGTGGTCTAACTAAAGATAACGATGCCGTTCTGTGTTTAAAACAAACAAAAAAAATTATTTCACTTACTTGATGATCGAATAGCCATTGAATGTGGTAAGTAATTCTTTTGGTAGGGACCCATCGAATTTAGTCCGGATGGGGTTCCCGCCCGGGCGGCCAGTTCGGAGACAGTACTCCGAGGTACTCCTGCGCCAACGTTTCCCGGGTGGGTTTCATAGGTAGGTCCAAGAGTGGGCGGTCCGAGTGAGACCGGGGGTAAATTCCCGGCGGCAGCTGCTGCTGCTGCAGCCGCTAAAATCCGATTACGCTCCAGTAAAGTGAAATCCACGCGCCCGGCGTCCATGCCATCCAAGTTTATCATCGGACTGGCAAGGGGACTCACGCCAGACACGGCGGCGGCGGCGACGACGACGACGACCCTGGTGGTTCGAGTGTGGGCTGGCCGGCACTATCCAGAAGGCACCCATCGCATCATGGAGATGGGGACAATTTCGCCAAACAAATTTCTGAAAAAAAAAAAATAGCAAGTAAGTAAAATGAAATAAAATGATAACTTTCGATACAGATAAATATGTTCATGGTTATTCAAATAAAAAATAGAATAGGCGTAGGTTTACAATATAGACTTAGTACGATAATTTATTTGTAATGTTAAAAATAGGTAGAGTGAAATTTTCCAATTAGAATTCAGGTAAAATACAAGTATCAACAATCACGTCACAGAGGCAGGAATCTGCAAGTCTAACGTGGCGAATGATCAAGAGGAGATTTTCCTCTTTCGGCTGAACTATTAGAAAGAGCAGTTGGACATTTTGGATAGGTAGCTGCTATTTTCCATGAAGGCGGACGTAGAGAGTTCATTCTTATTAAGAAAAAAACATGATTTTAAAGCACAACTATATTTGTGATAATGGTAAAAAAAAAAACAACAAGAGGAGAACACCAGAAAGGATAAAAATGGAAACTTCGACTTATACCAATGCGACCACGGCAATAAGATTGGTTAATTCTAACGACGAAGTGCATGCACTGTGGAATGTGAAGAATAATCTAGCTATGCAACAAAAAGAGATTTACTGCAGTTTTAGTCCCGTTAGCTAATCCAGGATTTCCTAATGTCGTCTCCAGGGAGCCCTAGGGCTCCGTGAGGAAGTCTGAGGAGCTCCGGAAGCCCTATCTTAAAGAGGACCAAATGCTTTATATGAAAATATTAAATGGCTGCCGACATTTTATTATTGATCTTTTTTACTGGAAAGAGATATGATACCTGCGGTTGTTCCCTTTGGCTTAAGACTTAAGTCAAAGAACTCTCAAAACTATTAGTGTTAAAATTTGAAATTAATGTTTTTCATATTCATTTTTGGAAGTATATCGTTAGTGATTCGTAAAATGTTTTTGACCTGCTTAGGGGTTCCATCGTGTCCTGAAGTTTAGGAAATACAGAATTAACCAATCATACTAGTTAGCTAGAATAAACACCAATCTGTATTTAAAAAAAAAACACCCAGTAACACGAATTCCATGCATTTTAGCTTGACAATCCCATACGAAGACGAAATGCTGAAGTTTCACAGTGTAGCTTAATTGCCACAAATATATTTACATAATTTACTACATTAGCTATACTCACGTATTTAGCACTGTTAAAGTAAACACTGACAATAGATACATAAAATATATCTCCTTATAAGATTTTATGTGGATACTTGAAATAATATATAATTATTTATGCATATACTAGTGTTGGGACGATTATCAGAATCGGAATCGAAATCGGAACTTTTTGGGGTATCGGAATTGTTATAAGAATCGGAAAAATTTGTGGTTACTTTACGATGCCAAAAACGATTTCTTCTAATTATCTTTTTTTAATTTGATTTTAGTATAAGAAAAAAATATCCCACTGCTTGTAGTAATAAAGTAATAAATATTTATTGATTTCAACTACAATTTACGCTAAATAAATATATGGACCTCGCATTTGCAAGTTTGTTTTTACGTTTGAAAGACATCCATGCACATTTAAGATGTCTTTTTACGGTCATCGGAACAAAATAACTATTTTATCGTTAAATATTTAGAGATTTATAAAGAATCAAAATCGGAATCAGTATTTGTATCGGAATCGAGAAGAAATATTGGAATCGTCCCATCATTAGTATGTACACATATAAGGTGAGATTATATATTGTAAATACAGTTTCAGAATTTTGTCCAAGAGTGCTCAATGTATGAGTATAGTTCAGTAGTAGTAGTTGTATGGAAATATATTTATGTTAATAATATTTATAATTATATTATCATCATTATAAGTGGAAGAAGCACTTAACACGGCAATCCCCATTTTCGTGTGTTTCTCACTCGAAACTTTTCTTTCTCAATATTTTGGAATCCTCCGAACATTTCGATTTAAAAAGTCTGCTACAATGTAGCTTAAAACAGTATTTTATATAGTTCGTAAAATTAGAAGTTGAAATCGCATTTTCGTTGCTAACCGCGTAGATTGAATATACCCATCTTAAGCATGTATCTGTTCTGCCATTATTTAAATTTTTTATTATTAATTTTTATTATTTAAATTTTATTATTAATTTTTATTATTTAAATTTTATTATTAATTTTTATTATTTAAATTTTATTATTAATTTTTATTATTTAAATTTTATTATTAATTTTTATTCTTTATATTTTATTATTAATTTTTATTATTTATATTTTATTATAAATTTTTATTATTTAATTTTTATTATTTAATTTTTATTATTTATATTTTATTATTAATTTTTATGATTTATATTTTATTATAAATTTTTATTATTTAATTTTTATTATTTAATTTTTATTATTTATATTTTATTATTAATTTTTATGATTTATATTTTATTATAAATTTTTATTATTTAATTTTTATTATTTAATTTTTATTATTTATATTTTATTATTAATTTTTATGATTTATATTTTATTATAAATTTTTATTATTTAATTTTTATTATTTAATTTTTATTATTTATATTTTATTATTAATTTTTATAATTTATATTTTATTATTAATTTTTATTATTTATATTTTATTATTAATTTTTATGATTTATATTTTATTATAAATTTTTATTATTTAATTTTTATTATTTAATTTTTATTATTTATATTTTATTATTAATTTTTTATTATATTTCATTAATAATTTTTATTATTATGTTCATATAATTATTTTATTACTATTTACTATTATATACAATTTTTGGTAAATTTTTACGACGTGCCCCAGCGTAGTATAAACACCCCAATCATCCCATATTAAGAACGGCTTTCGAAATAAACGCCTCCTGACCTTAAAAGCTGTTCTTAACATGAGGAGGCTGAGGCGGTGTTTATTCCGAAAGCCGTTCTTAATATTGGGTGGTTGGACGTGTTTATACTACGCTGGGGCAGGTCGTAAAAAATACCTATTTTTAAAATTATTTTATCATTATTTATTATTTTAGTAGTAGTGTTTTTATTAGTTTTATTATTTTTATGATGCTTTTATTGTTAATTTTGCTATTAAAAACTGTATCGTCATTATTATTTTTTTGTATTATTTAAGTATTATTTTTATTAGTTTTTTTATTTTTACTTTTATCATTATTAATTTAATTATTATCCAATGTATTGTCATTATTATTTATACTTTTATTAGCAGCATATTATTAGTTTTTTTCTTTTTTCTTCTTCTTATTATTAATATTGTTATTAAATGTATTGTTATTATTAGTTTATTATTATATTTTAGTTGTATTTTTATTGGTTTTGTTATGTTTTTATTATTATTAATATTATTATATGAATTGTCATTAGTTTATTATTTCATTAGTAGTATTAGTATTAATTTTATATTTTTATTATTATTGAATGTATTATCATTAATATTTTATTTATTTATTTAATAAGTCGTTTCTGTGTCCGTGTTAAACAAATGTCATTTTACACTTTTGCTCTTGAAATATAAAGCTCATGTTTCTTAGTCTGATTGAGTTGGGTGTGACTGGAGAAGGGGTGAAAAAGGAGAACAAGTCGTTGTTTTATGGTAATAGATGTCGTTTGAAACCATTGTCTTATTTGTTGTTTTCTCTTTTTGTCGAGGTGGCCATTTTGTTGTTATTTCGTTTTGTCATAAAAAGCCTTCCAAAATTGAGATGATCAGTCGTGAAAATAAAACAATCATTCGCCATTATTTCGCGTTGATAGTCGCCATTTTTATCCAATGTTTTTCTTTTTTTTCTGCATATTTTCAATGGTCGCCTTTGACAAGCCCCCTTTCAAATCGCAGCCATTGTTAATTGTGTCGCTGGAAACGAGGACATCGTGTTGGGATTAGATTGTGCAAACGGTTCGTGAAACAAAAGTCAATATAAAACTGGAATCTATGAGACAATGGGACATAGATGAGGCAACACACGTCTTTACAGCGCAACACAAACGACTGAATGTCAAACGGTTACATCGAGTTAGACAAAGGACCAATCATGTAACCTACTTCTAATATAAGCGGCATTTTCTGTGTTTGTATGCTTGTCCGTATTTTCATTTATTTCAGGGGAGATAATTGCATGAAAATTTCAGGCGTAAAATGTAGCTAGTGTGGTGGAGGAGAGATAATATATTTCGAACTATTTATTTGCACAAAATATTTTTTAAAAATACATTTTAATATCGGGAAAAAATTAGGCACAAAGCCATTCAAAAGTGTGGGAAAATTGATACCCGCTGTCATCCTTTTTTTTTTTATTCAATTTTCACCCCAAACAAGGCACAGTGCCACTTTGAAGCAGGGGGCTACTATTAGGGACTTAATTAGCGGGGTCATTATGAAGGGAGATGAGTAGAAAGATGTTTGTTGACATTACACTCGAACTTCTGCATATCGTTGCAGTTGGGAAAACAGAATCCCGGAAGGGAGTTCCAAAGACCCGCAGTTCTGGGGAAGAAACTATTGGAGTAAAAGACTTTCTTGCACCTAGGGATCTCTACTGTAAAGGGATGAGACTTAGTAGCTTGTCGGTGGCTACAAAAAATGTCGATTCCGTAACCAGAATCATCACTGTCTTTGATATTAGCCAAAAGGGCATGTTTTTAGACATGTTTAAATGTATAAAAGAAAAAAAATCAAATAAATAATTTTATCTTTAATTTATTAATAATCATAATATTATGGGGTATGCGTTCGTGTTTTACATTTATACAAAGAAAATTAATTTTAATTCATTCAGAAAATATTGTGGGGTTCTGCGTTCGCGCTTGACATTTATAAAACGAAGTACGTTTTATTTTTAATTTAATCAATAGATCTCTAAAGTTATACGACGTTAAGGCTAGGCAGTGTCAAAATGGGTAACCATCTCGTAAGACCAGGTGTTGTATGTGCTCTGAAACTTAGAAAGGGATGGGCGTCGCTAGTTTATTCTTGCCCAAGACACGCTGCAATAAAATTAATGTAGCCCCCACCCCACGATTCTGGAGAATTAAGAGGCTATCCATGTCCTTGCCCACGTGCACACTAATGCCTGCATATTAATATGTAATAAATAGAAATGAAACAGTGCGTTGCTTGTAACTCGATTCCTACAGGACAGCGAATGGAACCTACGCAAAGACAAACATCGACGAGCCTTTAACAGACTTAGATGTAAAATAAATTTTAATAAAATGTCATTTGGCACAAAACGACAAGATTAGAAAACATCGTCTAATAAACTCGGCTATTGAAAGAAAAAGCAAACTTATAACTGATACTAGAAATAAACGCAAATAAACCAAATACATCAACTGATATCGACCCCTCAAATATAGGGTGACCCATAAAAACGGGCCCTAACTCTAATTAGGCCCCGTTTCTTAGTGTTTTGTCCGAATGAAATGAAACTTTGGTCTTAACTAGTTTATTATATTCAAAAGATCACATCAAAACACAAGGGTCTTTGGCCTTTTTTTTCTCCGTTCTACAACATATGTTCTAGATGGCCTCCATTTAGCTTTTGTTTTTTTTTTGGGGGGGGGGTCACGCTGTATCATTAGCTGATAAGCAAAATAAACCCTTTACACAACTAGGAGCGGCTTACCTCGTCAGGGGAGATAACTCGGCTCCAAAACCAACAGCGTATGACCAATTTTTGAAATAGCCATTTTCCTGTTGACTGAGGAACAGTTGACGTTTTATGCAGCTTTAGGCATTTCACCTTCCTAGGCTGCTGCTCCCATCTTTCAGATGAAGTAAGTTTACTGCATACTGTCTGAGGCGCCACTACCGGGGAATAGCGACAAGGCTTATCGGGTAATTTTTACTTATTAATTATTTAATTTTTGATTATCCTTCAGCAGCGCTGGCTTGACTCTCCTTATCCTTCCTGACCCGGTGTCACATCTTCCTGCTGTGGAAAGTAAGTAACACCTCGCCTGTGTGGTATAGCTACTGTGCTCTTTTCAACCGCAGACGTAGCATATGTTCGTATTGCTTCGAATAGAGTGGGCGATCATTATCATCAAGACAGTGCAAAGTATATTTTCCCTCTCATCTACACTTATAAAGCAGAGTCCATCGATTGTTATTATAGAATGAACTAGCCACTAACCTGGTTGCCCCCCCCTCCCTGCTGTGCTGTTGATCAATTTTCAGGTCTAAATACTGGACCACAACTCTAGTACTAAACAAGACTACGGGAGCTAATTATCTCTTCAAATCTATCCAATTGCAAATTTAAATATACATTTTTAAGACAATCTATTTCCTATGCTTTTTTTATTTAATTTGCATAGTATGTAAATGAAAGCCACAAGAAAGGAGAGAGTGAGAGTGAGAGAGACGATGCTGCCGTGTATTTCAGGTGTTGCATTCTTTCCATATCTTAATAATTTGCTTATCATTTAAGAATATCATTTATCAGATATATTTTTGTCGATGATATTCGACAATAAACACTACACTTATTACACACACACACACACACACACACACACACACACACACACACACACACACACACGGCATAATTCTGTTGACACATCGGTTCCTGTTAGGTCATTGAAGTTAAGCAACGCTGAACCTGCTCATTACTAAATAGGTGACCATTTGAGACTTCCAGGTGCTGTATGTGCTCTCCGCTTATCTCGGCATTGTTTCCAGTCGTCTTGGACTTCTCCTTGCCACTGGACTCAAACTGCGCCGATTTAGGAGGAGTGTGGCCAAGAATTGCGCATACCTTGGCTCACAATTCCACCCGCAGATACTCTTACAGGGCATATCCATTGCTTTCGAAACTGAAGGAGATGATGTATAATATGTTTATATATATATATATATATCAGGGACAACCAGTGTGGGGGGCTTGATATGCCCTGGAACCTGCCCCTTTTAAAAGGAATGTATTATACACCAGTGCCTCACCGAGACGATATTTATTACTATATTTTTGCCGTTTTCTTTCACTTGACCCTGAAAAAATTCTCTGAAAGTCACTGATTATATATATATATATATATATATATATATATATATATATATATATATATATGTGTGTGTGTGTGTGTGTGTGTATGTGTGTGAATATATATGTGTGTGTATCAGTGACTTTCAGAGAATTTTATATATATATATATATATATATATATATATATATATATATATATATATATATATATATAATAGTATTAGCAATAAAGCGATATGAATTTAGAAATAGACAGAGATAGAATTAGAAATAAAAACATAACGAAAGTAAAAAAAAGAGACCGAGAAAGGAAAAGGGAAACTGATTGATACAAGGGGAAAATAGATAAAGGTAGGATGAGAAATATATAGCTACAATTATAGAGATAGACAGAGTTGAATCGATGTAGATAACCACGATTGATGCTGGTAAAAGACTAGTTTATATATACATAAATACATCTATTAAAATAAATGTTATAAATTATATATATATATATATATATATATATATATATATATATATATATATATATATACTAGCAAAAGTACTCGTCGTTGACTGGGTTCAAAAATAACCTACAGAAAATGGACTCTGATTTATTAAAGTATGATAGGTTATGAAAAGGAAGGGTTGCAAATTTTGGTTGAATTTGGGGGTATCAAAACCAAAGCAAAATATGATGAAAGTAAAAATAAAATAGATAACCCCCATAATTTATTATACCATACCTGTTCACACTGAAACACTTATCACAATATTCTGTGGATCTATATTAAAAAACCTTGTTAACCTTTGTGACATATTTCCATTCTATGGAGGTCAGATGCGAATGAACACCCCATAATTTTATAATACCATATTTCTTCAAACTGAAACATAATTATCAAAGTATACTAACGCAGATAGATACGAAAAATCTTTAAAGTTTCTGCCTATTTCCATTCTATGGAGGCCAGGCGCGAACGAAGACCCCACAATTTTTATTATACCATCCCTATTTAAGTTAAAACATGCTTATCAAAGTATTCTTATGTACATCTATATAAAAAACACTTGTAAACGTTTTTTTTTTAATCTTTAAATTTTTTTTATTTCCATACTTTGTAGACCAGGCACGAACGCAGACCCCACAATTTTAATGAACCACTGTTCTGCCAGATCAAACATACCCATTCCTGTGTCTCGATACATCTATCATTATATGTAATCAGTTTTTTTTTTAAATAGTCAACCATATAGGAGCCTATTCGTGACCAGACACACACACACAGCTTTATATATATATATATATATATATATATATATATATATATATATATATATATATATAATTAAATTTATAATATTTACTTTTAATAAATATATTTAATGTGTCTGTGTATATATATATATCGTTATATATATGTGTGTGTATACACACATATATAACGATACCATTTTTAAATACATATTAAAACTTATTTTTCAAACCTAAACACACTAGTGTTTTATGCTTACGCAATTATCAGTGTCGGAATTAACAATTACTTCTGTTTGGGAGATTCGAACCCAGTCACAAAGTTCGTAGGTTGGTATCCTCCTAAACAAGCACCAAAAGTTTACAATTATTTACCCGTTAAATTATCTTAGTTGTAGTGTGCGGACAGTTAATCGGAATCGGGAATCAGAAAATCGGAACTTTTGAGGGTATTGGAATCGGAAAAATTGTGCCTATTTTCCGATTCCAAAAACGATTCATTTAATTATCTTTTTTATTTGATTTTGTTTAAATCAAAATTTTTTCACTGTTGATAGTCATAATAAAATAATGAGTATTTATTGATTTTAAATACTAGTAAATCCAAAATTTATGGATAATCCTTCACAAGTGTATTTTTATGTTTGAGAATATCTTTGCATATTTAAAATTTGCCTTTACACCAATCGGGAATAAATAATTTTATTGATAAATGTCTTGAGACGTATAAAAGAACCGGGATCAGTAAGTGTATCGAGATCAATAATTTAGTACGGAGTCAGTAATTGTATCGGAATCGGAAAAAATATTGTAATCGTCCCATCACCGCTTAATTAGTTTCGGAAATGCAGTTTTATCTTCTATAAATGCATTAGCCATGTCACAACATTAAATATCGATCAAAAATAAAGACGAATTGGAAATAATTCAGGCGAGTGTAGCAGGGGCGCTTGTCTCAAACGACATTTGGCCCGATTAAGGAGCTTTGACCTCACCTCTTCTCACGCGGCTGCCGCATCGCACGGCTCGTGACCTTTTCAACTTGGGCGCTCCACATAAAACCTGGCCGAGAAAGATTCAGTTGCCAGTGCTATCTGACCAGGATCAGATCGATCGCTGCAAAAGTAATAAAACCCTTGAGATGAGACGATCGAGCGATGGTGTTTGGTGATGCCAAATAAGTATTTCAAACTTGCCAGGTGCATTTGATCATTCAAGATGGCAAGGTCAACCACAAGAGATCTAGAATTAAAATTAAAGTCGATCTTTTTAAATTAATTAGGAGAGACCCACAGCTTTAATCAGTATATTATAGCGTGCACAATGTTTTGTTTTTCAAACAATCTATATTTTATTTCTTTTAGTCTGTCTGTCCGTTTCACTTTTCTCGGAAACTACTGGCCGATCAGGATGAAATGTTGTATAGCTGTGATTATAAGGTGCAGTAAAGTAAATAATCTGCTAGCTGTTAAAAGCACAGTTAGGGATGAGCACGAATTAATAAGAATGAGTAATTAAGTTCTACCTTTTCTCAGAGATTAATGACCACAGTACAACATTTACTTCATGAAGTTTTCTCGGAAACTACTGGTCTGATCTGGCGAAAATTTTGTATCGATCATTGTTGTGATAAAGTGCAGCGAGCCAAGTATTACTTTGGAAATTAATAGGGATGAAATGGTCGAGCGGGTAAGGCTGATGATGATGCCACGTCAGTATGTCAACCTTGGCAAGGATAGTTGATCATTACAGACACAAACACCAAAAGAGATTTATAATTAAAATGAAAGTCCACACATTTGAGAAGAAGCCGAATAATGATCATCATTGGATTTAATTCAAGTGGTGCTATTGACGATAATGGCTCTCCATCCATCTCTCTCCCACGAGCATTCATGAACTTATTGTTGCTCACCATTTTTGATGTTGCCCAGGTGTTCAGACTGTCAGCATGTTTCTCGCTGTCGTCCACTGCTTCCCTGCCGAACGAGGTGTTCTGATTCAGAACCCCATTCACGCTGTTTCTCAAATAAAGAGTGATGTATTGCCATAGCTTTCTTTGTCGTCGTACAGAGAGTATGTTGCAGTTTCTTTCTGTCCGAGCAGTGTCCATATTAGGAGAGTAAACGAGTTGTATATGTTCTCCACCAACATCCGACCTGCATACAACGTCCTTATCTGAGGTATTAAAAATTGTCCTGATCAAGACTGCGTCTTGTTGAAGTGTTTAACTTTCTCTACATAAAAATCTGCGTTTGTGTTTATTTTTGCCCTTATTTGGAGACAGGTAAAGGGTGACACGTTACTAAATGGATAAAGGCAATGGCTATGACTTTACACCTAGATATTGCTCCAAAAATATGATATTCAGTCACGCTATATTTTGATAGAATTTTCAAGTTAAAGTTTTAAGTCTTTTGTTTATCAAGTATTAATTATTATTATTATTATTATTATTATTATTATTATTATTATTATTATTATCATTATTATTATTAGTAGTAGTAATATCATTATTATTATCATTATTATTATTTTTAGACCTTTTTTTACAGGAAATATTAATTTTTATTTCTACAAAGAAGTCACCACTAATCAAGGCCCAGAGGCCATTCGGGGATAAGGGTTAATGGAACAGTAACGTAGTAATTGTTAGTGGAAATTTGGTAAATTGGATTACTTAAGGGGAATGGCTTATCAAGAACTTGTTTACGTTGGACTTGAAGACGACCATATTATAGTCAACCGGAAAGCAAGCAAATGGAGGTGTGCAGTTCTAATAAAAAAACTTTGTTCATGGAATCTACGTTTGGGCTGAGGCACGGATACAGAGTGGGAGAAATTATTGGTAGTGTTTTCAGCTAGACGAGCGTTTTTCGTGAATGTTTGGCGAAAGGGGGGATCATAGATTGGGGCTCAGACGAGTACTTGCCATGAAAATAACGATAACGCAGAGGCAGGCTCGCAACATCTCTTATGTGAGAAAGAGGGTGCAGCGAAGAGAAAAGGGCATCCCCCACTAGGCTACGAAGTCTATTTTGAACTCTGTCAATTTTGAATTATTAACTTCGTTGTGATAATATGATTTATGGCTAAGAGAACCCAATCAATTATCTATGCATAAGTTTTTATATTTCTTTACGCACATATGTGCGTATATCTGCGTACGTGTCCGACTGGGTTGCTGATACGCGTAAGTATATGTGTGCATGCTTCACTGAAAACCCCATTTGGTAATTTGTCTTTATTCACCCCCCCCCTTACGTCGACTTCTTTTTTTGACATGTAAATTTAAACGCTCTTAAACTTAGCTGATTTCAAATGTTTTCATTACCATTCCTTATAGTAATGTAATCATGCTGACCCCTTTCCGTCTTCTTCTGTCTTTCTTCTTGTTTCCCCTCTTTCGTTTTCAGCTGTCCTTTCTTTTTTATCTCTTTCTACTTTTATCCTGTTAAACCTTGATATTCTGTTCCACCCCATCGCCTTCTATTTTGAGTCTAAAACTTAATGGCACCCCTCCCACTTTAAGTTAGTGAGTTAATATTTCATTTTTTGTAGATAAAAAATATATATCATTTCTTCCATATGGGAACCAGCTGCCTTCAGTAGGAAATAATTTTTTTGCGTCGCATAAGTGACTTTTGTGGGTTTTAGTAAAGCAACTGTCTGAAACATTAGCATCCTCAGTGTAGCGACTATGTAATATTTGTTTATATTAATAAAAATATTATATTGTGCTCTTTTTTTATTGATCACTCTTAATAACCTCTTTTTAATTCATGAGTTTTATCACCGGAATAGCTTTAGCTTCTTATATATATATATATATATATATATATATATATATATATATATATATATATATATAAGAATTCGTCAAAAATGTTATTAATATGGAGATAGAAAATGATTTAGAAAACACAATAAAGTTTTTGGAACGGTGATAAACGTGGATAACCTATGCCATTCTGTATATCTTTTCATTTTACGTCCATTCGGCTCTCACCAATAAAAATAAAAATAAAAAAAATGGCGACAACAAGCGAACAAATCAAACGTCGCCGGCCGCGTTGGATTTAGTCGACAGGACATTGACCTCCCAATGCGGCGCACAAAATGTCACTGCGAAAAGAGTGGAAACGATAAAATAAACACTAATCAAATTATGACATTTGATATCCCGTTAGTCAGGCGTTTTTTTGTTTGTGTTTTATGTGTGTGTGTGTATGTGTGTTATATGTGTATATTAATATATATATATATATTTAGATATGTGTATGCACATATATACATATGAATATATTTATACATACACACATTTATACAAATTTACACCTGTCTAGACATACACACAAGAATATATATATATATATATATATATATATATATATATATATATATATATATATTGTTGTGTGTATGTATAAATATATGTATACAAATGTGTGTATCTACATACGCATATACATATATTTATACATCACACACTTATATACATATATTTATACATACACACAAGTATATATACACACACAAGTATATATATATATACACACAAGCATATATATACACAGAGAGAGAGAGAGAGAGAGAGAGAGAGAGAGAGAGAGAGAGAGAGAGAGAGAGAAAATATACACGAATACAATTTGTCATGAAGACTGACTAAACATCTCTTTTTACCTACCGTAGTTTTGGATGAAGTCGCTTTGATAAAAAGAAAAGAATGTTTTAATTGTTCTAATCAACGATAATTCATAGTTGAATGCAAAAGTCCTCTCTCTTTTTCTTCTCTTCTCTCTCCGTCTCTGTCTAAAATAATGATGAATTCTTTTACCTCATCCTATTTGACGTTGATTTTACAACTTTTTAATATCTTATCTATTAATCTCTGAGTATTTTCGAGAAAGAGTAGCCATTTTTAACCCAGTTGTCTGATTTTCGTGCTCGTGTCGGTAGTCACCACACACTTCTCTGTCCCTTTACTTTTTTTTTTACTTGAGAGTCACCACCTTTCAAGACCCGAAGGCCACTCGAGGATAAGTGTCAATGAATTTAAGATGGTAGTTTGTTAATGGTGTAAATTGGATAGAATTTTATTATTTATGTCGACGGCTCAATAAGAACTTGTTTACATTAGATTTGAAGGCTACTATGTTGTAATCAACCGGGAAGCAGACCAACGGAACAGTCTTCCACGCGCGAGCAGTTCTGGGAAAAAGCTTTGCTCATGGAATCTGCGCTTTGATAGGCACAGATAGAGGGTGAGGGAAATCGTATATAGTGATTGTAGATAGTCGAGTGTTTTGGC
Source organism: Euprymna scolopes (assembly GCF_053919585.1). Taxonomy (NCBI): domain Eukaryota; kingdom Metazoa; phylum Mollusca; class Cephalopoda; order Sepiida; family Sepiolidae; genus Euprymna; species Euprymna scolopes. The sequence continues at coordinate 7,753,283 of NC_136499.1, forward strand.
AAAAGTGGGGGACTATACTTCTATATTATATTAATCGGTTTACAAATACGAACGAAAGAATGAACCACGTAATGTATATGGACAACCTGTAATTAAAGAAACTAGAGATGTTATTAAACACCCAGAATCTTGAGCCAGGATATTCGAATAGAAGTCCGAATGGAAAAGTGCGCTCTGGTAGATATAAGAAACAATGAACTGGAGGCATCAAAAGGATGGAACTACCTAAGGAAAGAGGGATGAGACCACTAGGTGAACAAGGTATCTACAAATATTTGGGAATTCCAGAAGCAGGCATAACCAAATCAACAGAAATGAAAGAGAAAATAAAAAAAATACCTTAGAAGAATAAGAAAACTCCTAGAAATTAAATTATATAGTACGAACCCAATAAGAAAGTATAAACACATGGACACCATCAATTGTAAGATACTCTAACCCGTTCATAGACTGGACGAAAGAGGAACCTGGGCATCTGGGTCAGAGAACCAGGAAAATTATGACCATGCACAGTGCATTACACGCAGAGGGTAATGTTGGCCGACTATGTGAAAAAGAAAGATGGAGAAAGGGGGCTGGTTTGTATAGAAGACTGTGTGAATGATACAAAAAAGATTAGAAGAATGCAGAACACAGAAATGCTAATCACTGCAGCAAGAGACTCTGAAAGATGAAGACAGCAAAAAATAGGCAAAGATAAGACGAGAGAAGAAATAATAAAATGAAAAGATACAGGAACGATTCATAAGGATGAGAAAAGATGAGACTAAGGAACATACACGGACATTGCTACAAAAAAAGATGCTTAAAAAGGTTGTAATTTATAGATTAAGGGAAGTTGGGGAGGAACGTGAAGCTTCCTCCCGGTGCATCGTGATGAGTTCCCTAACTAGAGATAGCAACAAACCGATTTGATTGAAAAAAAAAAAAAAAAAAAAAAAAAAGCGATTGCACGGACCCGGGTGTTTTGGGGCGTGTGGTCGGGGGTGGACAAGCGAAGTAAAAAAAACAAAAAACAAAAAAAAAAACAGACAAACGAACGTTACGTGAAAAATGGCTTAAATAACACTGGTTCAGTATTTAAATTTAAAAAATCGAAAAAAAAAGAAGCCATCTCACACCACGATTCGAACCCAAAACGTTTAGATAATGAACCAACGCGCTAATCAACTGACCTAACGCAACGTACATGAAACTTGTTCAGTTTTTCAACTATTTAAAGTAAATCAGGTCATAACGTCATCTGGCGCATGCGTAGAACCGCTCGTCGTCACGAGAAGACCGTTTTTGTTGACCCACCCCTGACGAAAATTGTCGATTTCGGGGTGAAAAAAAATGAACGTTTTTGGCCAATTTTTCGAGCGAAGGATGGGGCTTCGATATGATATCGAGTTTGTGAATTTTCGTTGTGTCTGTCGAAAGTTTTAAGCAGACACACATACATACACACATACACACATACATACATACATTTTCGCTTTTATATACATAGAAAACATCGGCAAAAGACAGTGAAAGAATTTTCAAATGACAAGGAGAAACAAGAAAGAACATAGCAAGTCCCTGTCGTCTGAGATTCAGGACGAAGCCACCCACTCCATCAAACAAAGGCAATATTTTATGTTATCGAAAGGAAAATTCATATTTAAAATATGTTATTGTGTTTTGTGTAGCTATTTTGATAATATATCTAGATCTCCAACACGACCGAAACATTTTTTCATCATATATCACATCACATACAAGTATACACGTGTATGTGTATGTGTTCAATGTCATTGGCTATGTAACGTACCTGGTTGGTTATCCATCAACAATGTTTACACAAAACACGTTGCTTCGGTTATGGGGTCACAAGATTTTTGGTTGATAACAATTGGAATTTAAAAGTGCACACGTCCAGTTTGATAGGAAAGGATAAAAAGGGCAGACGAAGTGGTCGACATTGTTTAGTCTACATGAATCTGATCAACTTAATAAAAAATGTCAGTTTGATGTACAGCAAACGTTGGTCTTCGTTTCTGTCTTCCCTTGTTGGAATCCCAATTTTTTTGACATGTCTACTAGCGTGTCCTTCTGTCTATAAGTTTGTCTATCCATTTTTATCTATATCCCAATCTGTCCTTCTGTCTCACACACACACACACACACATATATATATATATATATATATATATATATATATATATATATATATATAAGGAACTGTCTCTGTGTCTATGAGTTCGCTCCCTATGGACTCGAAAACGGTCTGGTTGATTTTTTATGAAATTTCACACAAAGATACTTTATGGACTTGGCAGTGTGTTTAGATAGGTTTTACTTGTATGAAGTATGGCTGATTTGTTTGGTTGTTTTGTTTTACGGCATATCAACCCTTTTCAGGTTATTTAATGCCGAATCTGGTGATTTTGAAGAACGATTTTTTAATATAGTATATTTGTTTTTTAAGTCGGTTTCTATTTAACCCATAGTTGGAACCCTAACAGGTGCTACCACTCCGGGTCAGAGTGGACCTGGGAGCAATGGCAATTAAAGGGTGGGTCCACACTCCCTAAGGCCTGCAAGCTGGGGCCCTCACCATCGGATATAGTTTAAGGTCATGTCCAGGACCGAAGTATGACTGAGATCTGATAAATCAAATATAGTGTTATAAAATATCGTCGTCAATAACATCCGTATATTTATAATTTGGAAAGTTTTGTGGATTTTTACAACCTCGCATCATATACTATGCGCCAGCTAGTTGAATATCACTAATATAGATAAGCTATAAGTTTTAAAGTTCAATAATCTATATATTAATACGATAGCGTGTGTTATTTTTTGTGTCATGCTTACATCCAAGTCGTTTAATTGTTATGTACTTCCATTTCTTGTCAAAAATAATTTTACCAAAATGAAAAAGGAAGAAAAGAGAAAAAGAGAGGAAGAAAGGATATAAAAAAAACGAGAGGATAGGGGAGAGAGAGAGAGAAGGAGAGAAAGAGAGAGAGAAAGAGAGAGAGAGAGCTCGTTGAGGGGGGAGAAGAGAGGAATAGGGGAAGTGGAAAGTCGTCTTTCTAAATCTATTTTTAGAATAGATAAATATATGTCAGAAAGGGTCAATTTGACCCAGACATGAATAAGACATTAAACAGAAAGAGCTCGAGATCCTTTTATAACATCTGTATATTTAAGTTAACATCCGAATTTATACAGTCATCGAAGTTATAAAAAACTGAAAAAAAGTATTTTTATAGAAGATATTCCATTGCGGTCACCTCAATTAGTAATAAAAATAAATAAAAATAACCAAATCAGGTAAAGATTGTTAGCTTAAACAAATGCGTCTTGTTTTCCGACGAAAACAGGACGTTCAAAGGATGAAAAGAATTTCCCCAGCTTCAAATATCAAAAAATAATACACTTTAGTTGAATTTGTAAAGAATAATTGAACAAATAAATAAAGACGCTAAACCGGCCTTTGTTTTTGTGCCGTCCTAATCCGTTGAGGATATGTCCCCAATGGGTGGACTCTTCATAAGGTGTTATGGAATTAAGTTTGCAACGAATCTAATCAGCAGAAAAGATCGTACTTAGTTCGCATGCAAAGGCATTGATTTTACATTTATTATTGTTTTTGCTATTGTTGTTGTTGTTATTAATAATATTGTTATTACTATTATTGTTATTATTATCATAGTTACGATTATTATTATTATTGTTACGATTATTATCATCATTGTTACGATTATTATTATCGTCGTTTACGTTGTTATTAATATTGTTATTAATAATATTGTTATTACATTCATTGTTATTCTTATTATCAAAATTACTATTATTATTATTATTATTATCGTTATTACGATTATCATTATTGTTATTATTATCGTTATTATGATTATTGTTATTATTATTATTATTGTTATTATTATTGTTATTATGATTATTGTTATTATTATCGTTATTATGATTATTGTTATTATCGATATTATTATTATTGTTATTATTATTATTATTATTATTATATAAATGATTAATTTCGATGTAAGAATTTGATAGATAAGATGGGACGGATGGAGCTGCTGTGAATGAGGATTTTTTTTTCTACGTTCGCCCCTTCGAGTTCTATTTTTTCTAAAAAATGAAATTGTTAAAACCAAAACTTGAAAAAGTACAGAAAGAAAAATGAAAGAAGATGAAAAGGAAAAAAAAAATCTTTTTTAAATAAAACAAAATAAAAAAAAGCAGATGGGCGAATATTGATGGTAGAGAAAACAAAAAGTAAAGTTGGAGAAGAGTCAGAAAATTGAAATAAAAAAGCTATTAAGATGGAAGTCGGAGGAAAGAGAATCGGGGAAAGAAAGGGGGAAACATTGTGTGAGGGAAAGCGAACTCCGTACAAGTGCGTGAGGTAAAAAAAAAAACATGAAAATGAAAAGGAATAGAAAAAGATCTCTCTCTCTCTCTCATATATATATATATATATATATATATATATATATATATATATATATATATACACTGAAGAAGACCGTAGGAGCGGTTGAAAATAAGTGCTTTTGAAAGAAACATTTTCGTTTTCTTTCGAAAGACTTTTTGTATTCCTACACGTCAACGCATAGGAAATGAATACAGAAAAAATATAAGCATTTATATATTTTTCGTATTTACTTTTTATCCATATACATGTGCGTGTGTATGTATTTTCTTCAGATAAGTTAAAGGCAAAATGAATTTATTGATGTAAATAATAATTAAATAATTGATATTTCGCTATGAAACAGGCGCTGTCAAGAATTTTGCATGTCAACATACTAAAAGGTATTAATTATAAGATAATCAACGTTTTGAAATTTGTTATATGCTCTGTAGTTACATCGAGCTTCATAAATTAAAAGACTGGTATAAATAAAATAGTGATATATAATTGAAATAGCAAATGTCACACACACACACACACATCAAGATAACGCTTACGCGTATTATTCTGCAAATTAGTAATAGCAATAATATGAGGGTATACACACTGTTGAGATTTCGAATGAATGCCGATATCTTGTTGACGTACGCTATCTCGTAAAAAAGAGATAATTCCTGGGAGTGTGTTATCATCCCAACATAATAATATACTATCCCTTGAAACTGAGCTTTGAAAGTTAATAGACTAATCTGAAACTGTAAACTGAACTATTATAAGGCGATAAAATAGTATGATTAATGGAAGCACTAGTATAGTGTCGGCTTCAGTTGCATTTTCATTTTCATTATCTTTCTTATTATTCACCCACTAAGAGTTCTCACTAGCGATCACTTACTGGCACAAACGTGTGGTGTTCCTTAGAGTGTGGGTGACAACAAGTCTCCCCAATTTTCTCGAAAACCAGTGCAGAAGATTTCACGTTATTGCAACAGTCGTTTACCATTGATTTTTCGCTAACATCAGCAATTGATTTTGTTTGGGACTTAGGTGGAAAAAAGCTTTTTCCAAGATCCTAGTTTTCTCTGCATACTTCCGGTGGAGGTCTAGTTAGTACTCTCCCTTCTCGGTACTCCTAGTATTGCGGTTTCGTTTTTTTTTTTTGTTTTATTCTTATTTAAGTAACTAGCTGGTGTTCGCAATTTAGGTGGATTGCTTTCCGTATTCTAGATTTCAGCTGCTTTCATTATTCCTATCGGCTATATCTTTTCAGCCATCCATCTGATTACAATTTCACCATTTTTTTTTTTTTTTAACTTTTCCGGGATTGTTTTTGGTGGTCATATGATTATTGGTATTATCCTGACTATTCACAGGTTCCATAACTTTCTTCTGATTCATTATCATTATCATTCACTAGGAGTTTTAATCACAAGCCATCGAAGATTTCTCTTAAAGAACAACCTGTGGTTTTCCCTGAAGTCGGACTGACGACATTATTATTATTATTACTATTATTATTATTATTATTATTATTATTATTATTATAGTAGGCTAACCCTTTGGATGTTTTTAGTTGGATTTTTTTTATCTTGAACATCAGGTCAATTCCTTTGAGTTTAGACATTCAAGCTGTATTAACGCTATCGCCGTTCCCAACGGGAAAGCCTTTTGCAAAATTGGATAAGAAATTGTCTTGTCAATCTGATTAAGCCATTTATGGTGGCTTTTATGTCATGCTCCCAAGCTTTTCAATTACAATGGGAACCACCCTGTCATACTGTTCGAGGTGTTGATATATTATTATTTCATAACGTTCTTAACTTTATGATGATTTTTTTTATTTTTTTAATTTTAATTTTATCATATTTATTTACTTCTTTTCTAAACATTCAAGCGATACCTTAACACTTTCGCTGTTCCCAATAGGCAGGCCTTTTGTAAGATTGTAAAAGAAATTGTCTTGTCGATCTGATTAAGCCATTTGTGGTGGCTTTTTGTTATAATCCCAAGCGTTCCAATCACAATGGGGATCACCTTGACTTCTTTACATTTCCAGAGTCTAAGTAATTCCCATTTTAGATCTTCGTATTTATTTATTTTTTCTTGTTCTTTCCCTCACACTCTGGTATCGAAAGGGCAGGCTACGTCAATAATTGAGCAAGTTCTTGTTTTTATTTAGTAAAATTATATCAGGTCTGAAGTGTTCAAGGACCTTATCAGTCTGTATGCGCATATCCCAAAGTAGTTATTATTATTATTATTATTATTATTATTATTATTATTATTATTATTATTATTATTATTATTATTATTGTGTGGAGAAATAATCTGCGCTAAAAGGCATTATGATTGTGATGATCCTTTTTGCGGTCAAATGGCTATTTGAGTTTCTTCATATTATAATACAATTTTTTCATTCGAAAGAACGAACGCGAACACACACACACACACACACACACACACACACACACACACACACACACACACACACACACACACACACACACACACACACACACACACACACAAAAAAAAAAAAAAAAAAAAACCCAACAAGAATGCGACTTGATGAAGCCATCCAAAGTAATGCCGTGTAGAATTCCTTCATGCGCTCTCTTTCAGCTCAAACAATGGCGTCGAATATAAAAGTGCGCGTGTCTGTATCTCCATGACATTGTTTCAGACAAAATGAGGAACGGTAAGTTTGTGCCAAAGAAAACAACAACAATAATCATAATAATAAAAAAGACAATTGCAGCTAAAGAAGTCATTTCCGGCGCATTAGGAATGGCGTTACTGAGGACAGAAAAGACGGAGGCGACGTTGTTGTAAAGTTGTTCTTTTACGAGCAAACAAAATAACAAATCCATTCGTAAGATGTTTCCATTCAATCTGAGAGGTTATTTTTTTCTCCCTTTCACAACGAAATGTGATGACGCAAGGATTGGAAAGTGGGTTTGAAAAGCCAGCACCCTAGACAAACAAAACGGGCAGACCCGTCGGAATTTTGTTTAGTAGGCGATTATCAATAAACTAACCCCCTTCTCAAAAAGTGAGAAAACCAAGCATGGATGGATGGGCCTCCTAGGACTGAACAGAACGAGAGGCATACATCTCTGAAGATGGAAACTAGGCACCTTAACAATCACCTTAATTCGGTTTTGTTCTATTCAGTTTGAGAATTTGGCAATTAAGGTGCTTTACAATGGCAGGAAGACCGTCTTCACGACGGCTAAAAACAAAAGCTGCTTAAGAAGTGATCTTTTTTGCTGTTTTTGTTATATTCGCATCAAACAAATAACATTCCAATTGGGATGTTAAGAGGGGTCAATTTTCCGTAACTGATCAGCTTCGGTTTAATGACGGTTTGTCTAACAAACTAATTTATTCTCTTACGTTTTTAGTACTTTTGTGGGCCACCATGTGCTTCCTCTTGCTCGACAACAAACTTTGATCCCCAACACTCTTCATCGTCTCCTTCTCTTTCAACATCCAGTTCCGACCAAATATTTTAGCCAAAGTAAGGAAGAATAAAGCATAAAATTTACTCAGAAAATCAGCCAGATACGAATGTTAATTTCAGCCAAAATATGAGTCAGAAATAAATATGAATATAAACCAAAAAATGAGTCAGAAGCAAGTTTTAATTTAAATCAAAATATCACCCGGTAGTAAATATTAATTTTAGCTAAAGAATAAGCTAGAAGAACATTAATTTTTAGTATGAAAATGAAACAAAAGTAAAAAAATTCAGCCAAAATATTAGCCAGAAATTTATGTTAATTTTACTTAGAAAATAAGTCAAAAAGAAAAGTGATTTTAGTAAAAAAAAAAAAAAAATGAGCGAGAAATAAATATTAATTTTAGACAAGATTTATCTAGAAGCAATCGTTAATTTAAGCCAAACAATGAATCAGAAGAAAATATTAATTTTAATCAGAAAATGAGACAGAAGTGATTATTAGGGCTAGGACAACCGAATATGTTTTTCATTGTTTTGACTCTCGAGTATATATCCGTTGATATCCTATATGCTTTTATATTGACTGATATGGGTGTCGGTTGATTAAATATGTCTAACTATGGCGGATATATACTCGAGAGTCAAAACAATTATAAGAACATTCTGTTATCCTAGCCATAGTGATTATTTTAGCCATAAAATCTGCCGGAAATCAATATAAATTTTTACCTTCAAAAATGAGTCAGAAGTAAATATTAATTGTTGCTAGAAAATGAGCCCGATGAAAATGTTAATTTTAGCCAAAAATGAGCTAAGAGAAAGTATTAATTTTAATCAGACAATAGACCAAAAGCAAGTGTTAATTTTAGTCAGAAAATGATACAGAGAAAAATAGTAATTTCAACCAGAAAAATGAGGAAGAGATTAGTGTTTATTTTAACCAAAATGGAGCCAGAAGCAAATATCGATTTTAATTAGAAAATAAACGCTAGATTTCGAAGTATTTTATTTAAAAAATATATTTTAAAAAATAATTTTATTGCAAAACTGTAAACAAATATTTTTCCGTTATTCAGAATTTCATCATATATTCGCACGAATTAATCTAGCAGTCATATCGTACCCTGTTAAAAACAAAAACAAAAACAAACAGAAAAAAACAACAGTTTTAAAGCTCAGCAACTATTCGTAGCTTGTTTTATAAGTCCCTGGCTATCAATGTTTTTACTATTAAGTAAAAACTTTATGTAATCGAAGCAATTTCTCATCATTAAACAAAGAAGAAGAAAAGGTGGTTTACTTCATTTAGAAATTAAGATATTGACTCTCCTATAAACAGGACACTTAGTTCAAATGATATACATTTAAGAAATCAAAAGGCTATACATTCAAGATAAAACTTACATATTATGGGACAGAGCAAAGCAGTTCACACAAAAAGTTACATTGAACTTTTGAAAATAAGTTAGTGCTTCACTTTTGCAAGACTCATTTATATAAGTTCGTACATTATCAGATAGAATTTTAGCAAATTTCACAAGAATTTTTAAAAAGGTTCCAAAACTTTCAAAGAGAATTTAATGAATATTAATGATGCAATACGGAATAAGGTTGCTGGTTAATTTTTAATGCATCTAAAATCAAGCTTCTATCTTTGATTCTCGTCTGGAACCAATTAAAATGAATGCCTCTCGTCCCGGGGAGGCTTCATGAGTATAAATCCAATTTAATTTAACTATCAACTTCACATAAAGCAATTATCCCAAGTCAACGGGCTATAACTTCTGCTTGTTTTTAATAAGCATAAAATCTAGTACTAATATGTTTTGCCCAATACACAGAGCTTCATAGAGTTGTTGAAAGTGTCACGTTGGTGAGGTTATTTCGTTTTGGGAAACAGGTTTCACGAAATCATTTATAAGAAATTGAGTTCATATACAAATGCTTTCTTTTACAAAATTGTTTCGTTTTCTTAGACCCCTTGCTCATTGGAGAATCGCCAATTTTCATAAGTGGAGGTCTTGCATCAGGTCTTCTGCAAACGAATTTTCCGTTTGCTTCAAAGCATTTCTATGACTTATTATCGTAATTGGAATCAGATGGTCGCAATAAAAAAGACCACCCTAAAAAACAGTTGTACGAAAAAATAAATCTTTCAGCTGTCTTTTATTATAGAAAAAATGATCCATTTCAAAGTATCCCGAAGACTAACTGAATGGCAGAAATTATATTAGATTCTAAATTTGGTACTTGTGTTCAATTTCTGCAAAATGAGATGAGACAAAAAAAAACAAAAAACAACCAACTTTTTGGATCGAAAAACAACATATTCAGCATATGACGTAACAGAGCTGGATGGTAAAGATTTTCAACGTCTGTTTCCCTATGTACTTTTCTCCGACAACCCCCCCCTTAAAATTCACAATATTCATACGATTATCTTATGTTTGAAATAAATGCTGTTTTTATTATAAAGGTAATTTATAAAAAGCAATACAATGCAGGCGTGTACTGGATCGACACAAATCGAAGTAAATTAAGAGTGGAATGAGCTATGCAAATTCACCTTTTATTAATATATATATATATATATATATATATATATATATATATATATATATATATACCTACATATATACATACAATTTTTCTTGGCCTTTTGGTCAAGATCAAAGTGTAGTATCTGTTCCGGCAGATGCTGCACTTAAGATAATTTGTACCAGTCAATGGAGGGGAAACCCTCTATACTGGGACAATTATTATTTTTGGTAACCAGAGTGCCCCCTTTTTGCCTACTTTTAGGGGAGCTGGTTTTTACCTCACATTAAAAACGGCCTTGTGCCTAATTTGCTCAGTGGGGGAGCAAATAAACACCATCTGTTCTTCAGATGCTGCACTTCAATTTCTTGTTCTCTTTCGGTGGAGGATCAATCCTTCACGACTGAGACAATTTTTATTTTTGCACCTTTTCTCCACGTTAAAAAACGACCCTGGTGTCTAACTCTGTCCCGTGGGGAGGCATTATAAATAGGTACATATATACATACATATATATGCATACATACACATATATACATATTACATATTTACATATATATATACATGCATATAAATATTTCGGATTTTCCATCTAATTGAGCATTCTTCTGGATTTCTTGTTTTGGAAAAAACTACGGCGTTTTTACGGTAATCGGGACAAAATAACGCTTTAATAGTTAAATATTTAGAGATTTATAAAGAATCGAAATCGGGAATTGACAATTGTTTCGAAATCGGGAATTTAGCATAAAACTAGTAATTGTATGGAAATCGGAAAATATTTCAATTGTTTCACCACTAGAGGCTATGGACGGTTTTAAAATAATCTTAGCAAATGCTTGTCTGGCGGGGCTAGAAGGTCACATTTAACTGAAATGTGAAAAAAAAACAAAAAAAAAAAAAAAAAAAAAAAAAACGATGAAGTGAGAAAAATAGAATCCAGCAAAATGAAAATTCATTGAAGAAAATTATGATTTTTTAAGCGGGTGGAAGCGGACGTACAAAATGCTGTCTTAAAAATGAGAAGTTCAAATAATCTGATAATCCACCCTTTTTTCTGTGCTTTTAAGTAAGAATTCGAATAAAAAAGAACCAACTGTCAATTTGAAAATCGTTTCAGAGTTGCTTTATTCGAATTCCGAACGTTTGCCTTTTTTTCCATCTTTCGAAAAAAAAAATCTGAGTTACTTTTATTGTTTCGGTGTTAACGAACCTTATGCACTTCTTCAAGTTTCGCAACAACACCACTCGGCTAGTGATTTTTATCCTGGACCCCCAAATCCGGTCCCTGTTAATTTTGCGGTGGGAGTTTATTTCTGTACAATTGTAGAAGGTCCACCCTCCCATGCTTTGTCTTCTCTCTTTGAGAAGGGGTTAGTTTGTTATTAATCGCCTGGAGCGCCCTCACCGGGGAGTGTCGACGAGACTTCCCAAGCACTTTTGCAAGTCAGGGTGCCCCTCTTCGGGGGGTAGAGCACTGACTTATCAATTCTACTTTCCAAACCTAGTGGGAGATAACTAAACCACCACCACCACCACCACCACCACCACCACCACGCGACCGAGCAAAACTAAAATATGCAACGATATCTGACGATATTTCACAGTGATTTTATGATTGACATTTTATCGTTTTTATTTTTCCCTTGATTGATACCGTTGTTATCAAAGAGAAGTTAACTCGAATCAAAACGCCAAATTGAAAATAAACACACTTGAATGTTTAAATTGTGCATTAGACATCACGTCTCCTGATATTGAGATCAACGAAATCATATTAACAATAAAATTTATTTCAATAACTTCGCCGAAAAAAATATATTTCAATTAGAACTTTGAATATATCTTTAATCTATCGTGTCTCCTGCAAAACATTCGTAACAAATATTCCGCTAGCAACCACAACTATCAACAATTTCCCTTAATCTCTATCTCTGCCTTCAACTAAAAGAAAATCTCATGAGCAAAGTTTCTTCCATAGAACTGTCTGTAATAGACAATATTGTGAGATTACTTCCCGGTTGACTATCTCAACCATCATCAATAAGCCTTAGATGGTTTCGTCAACATCCGACAAAATAAAATTCTTTGCTTCGAATTTTGCACAAACTCTGCCCTGTGTAATCAGGATCACATATCTCTTGAATTTCCTCACATATCCGAAAATGATCTGAGCGATATCTACTTTTTTATCGTTGATGTTACCAAACTTATCAATAACCTTGATTCTAGCAAAGCCACTAGATCTGAAATTATTCATAGTATTAAAAAAATGCAACCGAAACTAGCTCCGATAGTTCAAAGCTGTTCAAACGCGGCCTAATGTAGAAATACTTCAACACCTTTGAAAACTTCATTATTTTGCCAAATATTTTTAAATGCTGGAAATCAGTCTTCTTCATCTTAGTACAGACCAATTAGTCCTCTGTGTGTCATGAATAGTAAACTACTTGAATCTGTGATAAATAGAGAAGTCGTCACAAAATACAATCTATTCTGTAACAAGCAATATGGTTTCCGTCCTGCAAGATTTAGTCTGAATTACTGACTACTTTTACATAGGACAAGTGAATCTATCAACCGGTGTTTTCTCTCTAGAGCAATAAATCTTGACATATTAAAGACATTTGATAGGGTTTGGCACAAGACTTTCTGGATATGTCGCATCAAACATCTCTTTGACAAGTTTATAGAAGTAGTCGTTGATAGGTACAAGTTCAAAGCTCAAGATATCAACGCTGACTTTCCCCAAGGATCTATCTTAGGTCCAACTTTATTCCTGATCTTAATAAACGATTTTCCAAATCACATTCTAACTTAATTGGTCAGTCGAAATATACGCAGACAACTCATGGCAACAATTCAAAGACCACAAACGACCATAATCCTTCTGAGTATCTCCTTTGAACTTGTGCACGTGGTGAAATGGGGCAAAAGTAAACTGGTTAATTTTAACGCATCCAAAACTAAGCTTCTATCTTTTCACCATCAATACTCTTATCCCCAAATTGAATCGAATGGCTTTTGTTTCGAAGAAGTGCCCTGTTTAGACAAGCTTTTGAGACTGACCTTCACTCCTGACCTGAACCGGAAGATTTACATCAAATCTATTGCTAAGTTCGCTGCAAAAATAATTGGATCATTCTACCACCCCAGAAGTCTCGATGCAATGTTCTACCTATATGAAGCCACATAGTCCTAAAATGGAGAACTTATGCAACATTTTGAGCAGGGCTGCTCAAATCACACTTTTCTATCTCGATAGGTTGAAAAACCGGCTTCTAAATCTAGTATGTTGACTTTGCGGTCACAAAATATACGTTGCGAGTCTATCTTCGTTCCATCGTTAATCTTATGGCAAATGCTCAATCGGGCTTTAACCAATGACTCCTGCAAAATATTCACAACACGTACTCATCTCACTACAACCACTGTCAATAATTTTTCTCACTCTCAATCAGTCTCTAAATCTAAACGCTAATTCCATAAATAAAAGTTCTTCCCAATAATTTCCCACTTGTCTATACCGCGGCTTTGCTTTCCAGCAGATTAAAACATGGTCATTTTCAAGTCCAACATAAACAAGTTTTTGTTGAGCCGTCCTCTTAAATAAATTGTACGCAATTACAACCATTACCAATCATTGTGCTTCTGTCTTACGGACCACCTTACGTTTTATCCTTTATCCTCGAGAGACATTCGGGCCTTGATACATTGTGACTCTTGTAAATAATAATTAAAAAAAAAAGTATTCTACTCTTATAAAAATTCAAGATCGCGGTAAGAGTAAGGTATTTCTGTACCAATACAATGATCCAACTATATTTCGACTGACGTTAGCAAAAGATGTGATGAAAGTCTTCCCTGTCAGGCCAGGTTTAAAAATAAGTCCCATGAGTTTATAAAGGCAAGAGGCTTCCTCAAGAAGAGAACCATTCATTTAAACTGAAGAAAAACGAAGATCCGAGCATTGTTGATGAAAAGAGAGAAGATTGGTTTAATGTGTTAAAAGAAACTAGACATCTTTCCCCCCATTGCCTTGGAGTTAAGGAAAAGCAGAAATGTCTCCCCGACGAAAGCCAGAGAAATAGTTGATCGAAACGTCGCGAAACAACAATTATGGAGATAAGAACGACAGTCCGAAAATAAATAAATTTTCTAAAGAGTTGACATTTTTATCGTATCGGTAGACCTCTATATCGCTATTGTTTTAGTCATTCTGAGAAATTGTCTTCAGACAGATAGTTCATAGGATAGTCTCCTTACAGTCGGGTGACTGGACAGTATGGGATCAGATGGTCTTTATCCCAGTGGGCTTTCTTGCACTTTGGCCAGATTGGGGAGTTTATTTGTCGTAATCTATGTTTATTTACTGCAGTCCTGCAGTGTCGTTTTGATCTAGTTTATAGCTACCCACTGCTTTCTGCCATTTTTAGCAAAACCTGGGAGGCGCAAGTTGGATCTTCAATGATGTCGCCTCTTTTGAGAGTATTGTTTCTCCATTCCTCCTTCCATGTCTCAACTTGGTTGAAATTTTGATTTTTGAGTTGTAAAAGTGCTTCGGGACTTGAGTCTGGATATATTTGGGGCATCTTTTAAAATTTGTTGGATTGTTAATCACCTGGTGTCCTCCTCGACGTTTTGAATCCATTTTTGAGTAGCCTCTTAACCTCTTATGTGGGGGTGGTGAGATTAAGCCTGCTAGTGGTAGCCATTGTGTTGGGGTTCACTTCAGTCATTCTTAGGTAATGTGTATGGTTTCCCGGAGTTTTTTGTCAATTGATCCTGTGTGTTGGCTCCAGACCACTGTGGGGCGCAGTATTTAGCAGTACTGTAGCAGAGTGCAACTGCTGTTGCTCTGGAGACTTTTTGGGAAGCTTCCCAGCGTTGATACGTAATAACGCAAATAAGCTAACCAACCAATCAACATAACGAAGTAAATATATATATATATATATATATATATATATATATATATATATATATATATATATATATATATATATATATATATATATATATATATAAGCGCCAAAATCTAGATAAAATGTAAGTTAGACTTCTCCTTCTCGCGGTTTCTCTTGAGAAGTGAATGAATTCTTCCGAAGCCAGCAACGGGTCGCCCAAAAGATCAAAATGTCTAATAAAAAGCCCTTGCCCCTCACATTCACTCTGACAAGAAAGGTTAGTGGACTAATTTTACATCAGAGACCTCCTCCCGACCAACCTATCACTATCGTCGAAGTCCGCACCACCGTTTCGTTTGCCGCCATCGCTACCCGAAGCACCTCCACCACAGCGGCCATACCCCCTGCACTTTATACCCCCTGCCCTCGAACTCCACACCCGCCAATTCCCTCTCCTCCAACCCTAACGTCTTTCCCCCACGAGCACCGACTGAAGTCTTCCCTCCCCCGCGTCATCTAAATACTCACAAAACTAGCTGCCAATATTGACATGCCGATAATAGCGGCCACGACGGCAAAAACGAGACGGATTCAATGAACGACGGCGAAGGCGGGTGTGCGGGCGGCTGTGTGGCGGGCAGATCTCGCGGAACGAGTTGTAACAGAAGCAGCAGGAAAAGGAAAACGAGAAGCTTATCATTAAAAAGAAGAAAAGGAGGTCGTAGTAAAAAGAGGAGGAAGGAGAATAAAAAGCAACAGGAAATGATTTTAAAAAATCCAAATAATGACGTCATTTAGAGTTTTGTGTTATTTTCTCTTTTCTATCAATCGTATTATTTTTTGTAGCTGTCTTTTCTTCTTTCTCTTTCTGTGTTGAGACAAACACCGACAAAGTACGATGCTGCCAGAGAAACAAAGCATCGGATGCTTTCTGGAACATGTTTGACGGGAGTGGGAGGCGAATAGACAATCTGTGAGAGTACAGAGGAGATATTCATATCATGTGTCCCTATAAACGGTTTCCCCCTCTCCTACACACAAACGCCTTCTCTCGCATTATATATATAATCATATGTATCTATTTTTAGTATTTATTGCGACAGTATTCAATAGGTTAGAAGAACTAGGTAGTGTGCTCAGATATATATATATATATATATATATATATATATATATATATATATATATATATATATATATATATATGGCAATTATACTACACAGAATTTTCCGCTTTTCATCTTTGTGAGGATTAGCCAGGATTATATATATATATATATATATATATATATATATATATATATATATATGCAAAAATAAAATAATAAATAAAAACATTTAATTCCAATGAGGTTGTTTATAATGCTCAATTTAATAGAAAAGTTTTTATTTTATTCAATTTTGGTAAATAAAATCATTATAAGTCACTACAATAAATCTATTGTTTCAGTCTTAAAAGATACCCTCAGGTGACACTATTCATATTTTCGATATAACCCTTGTTAACAAATCACAGAAAATAAATATTAAATGAATAAATAAATAAATAAATAAATAAATAATAATAATAATAATAATAATAATAATAATAATAATAATAATAATAATAATAATAATAATAATAACAACAACAACAACTTTGTAGAATAAAATATGAAAACACTTAAATCCGTTATATAAAACTTGTCTAACTTTACAATATGAACAAAGATGGCTGCTGGAACAAACACACGATGTAAGGTCTTCTATTAACATTTTTATTTTTGCAGCATTATATGGTCATGCATTTTTTCTATCTAAGCAACGAATTTCTAATTTTTCTGAAGAGTAAATGCAAACGTAATAAGCGTCTGTTTCTGCATAACGAAACGGATCTGTAAAAAAAATGAGCCGAGATTTTTACATGCTGCAGGAGCTGTTTCGCATGAAAAATAAACATTTGGATCTTGGAATATAGCTATACTGTTATTATATAATAGCCTGAGTGCCAGGCGTTGCCCGGGGGTTTGAAGGTTTGTGTTGAGCAAAGAAAAAAAGTGATAGTAGGCAGACAGGCTCGAACCCCTACCACGAAGGAGGAAAAGAAAGTGAAAAAAAAAAACCGTGACGCATTAGCTGTTGCGCCCATCGCCAAACTGGAAGTGACATAGGTTTAAATTAAGGCTAGAAAATCGAAAAGAGGCGAATATTTTCGAAAATATCGGCGAAAAAAAGTGACATCTACGAGTAGAAAAGTGCCCAGTTGAGGATGATGAAATTAATATTTTGGGCCAATATTTCGATATTTGTCGTCCGAATCGTACCGTTCCCGTGAAAATCGGTCGCCTCTGTCGAAAGTTTATGCGAGACATACAAATAAACAAACAACAATGCATACATACATACATACATTAAAACAGACAGGTGAGATTAATCGAGCATAAGGGTTAATGAATTTCAGGTGGTGGTGTAGTAATCACTTCTAGTGTAAATTGGGTAGAATTTGATCTTCTATGAGGACGGTCTAACAGGAACTTGTTTACATTAGTATATACATATATGTGTGTGTGTGTGTGTGTGTGTGTGTGTGTGTGTGTGTGTGTGTGAGGGGGTGTGTGTGTGAGGGGGTGTTTCTTCTACCTTATACATGCCGATTGATCGATTACTTTATCAATTGAATACGTAACCCTTGCGTATAAAAAAGAATAACAAAATAGGACGACACCATGAATGAATAATGGCAGACCGTTAAGTGCTTTCAAAAACCTAATTGATAAGAGCAGGAGGAATCTTTCAGATGGAAATCTCTTCAATAATTTTATAAGTGTACAAGCGTACTTAGACGACCCGAGATGAATATACACACGCACACACACCTATATATAATACCTTATATAGCATATCATATAGGCAAATTGACTATATTTACTAAGTAATCTAACACAAACAGTACACCCACACACGTGTATATATATATATATATATATATATATATATATATATATATGCATCCCATGTATATATTTATATATATATATATATATATATATATATATATATGTATATACACACATATGTAAAAATATAAATATACACGTATACGTACACATACCTATGCAAACAAAAACATATGCATAAATATATATGCAGTAATTTAGGAAAATATATGACAATTACATTTATAATATTAATGTTTTCATAATTTGATATGCTTTATATTTTATACGTAATTTTAATATTTTTTCATTTCTTATTCATTCTCATATCCAATCTAAATATTATTAAGCCAGTTTCTATCCATATTTATATTTTGTAGAACATTCGCTCTTTTCTTATGGCGAGAAGCATTTAGCTTCATAATGCCATGGCTTAAAAAGGTTTTATTTTTCTTCTTTCTTTAACTTTTCCTTATTGTTCTGAGGTAAAATAAAGTAACGTATTATTAAACTTATATATAATTGCTGCTTTTAACAGATTCGAGTTTTTTATGCAGGATATTTTTTCTATATAAGATATACTCTTGGATAACCTAATTACGCATACATTCTGTTGCACTTTAAAAAAAATAAGTGAAAATTTTATATCTATATCATTAATTGCTAAGTGAAAGATAATGTTTTTAAATTGCAACAAAATGTACATTACATAAAATAAATCCAAGGTAATTTTTGATTCAATTTAAATTAAATTTTTATACCTTACTTTGTAAAATTTATAAAAGTGCACTTTGAAGATAAATAAATTTCAAATTGAATCTTGTACCTCTATTTTTAAAGCCCATAGTAAAAACATTTTGTTTAACAATTTTCATGCCTTGAATGAAATGCTTTTCTAACTTGTATCTTATCTTTTTAAGATTATATTTCAAAACTTTCCTTCTCTCTATTTCAGTTTGTATTTCTCCTCACACAACTAATTTTTGCAACTCCCTCTTTGTATTATTACAGGTCTAAATATTCTTTGTTTCGGTTTGTATTTCTCCTCACACTACAACTCATTTTTTTTTGCAACTCCCTCTTTGTAATACAGGTCTTGATAATGAGAAAATCTGAATTTTTTTAACAAAAACTTTAGAATAACTTTTTTAGATTAAATTTTTTTAAACTTCTTTCAGAATAGAAAATCTTTAAAATTTAATAAGGAACATATTTCATATGTTTCATTAACAAATAACGAGAAAACTAGAGATGAAAATTTCAAAAGGACTGTATAACTAGTTATGGTCAATAGTAGTCCTCACCAGCGAAAGTCTTTGTTATTGTTATTCTATAATTATTATTATTTAAAACATTTTGTGTCCTGCTCTTTCGCGCGAGGACTAATATATTTCCCACAAGACATTTGACCTAGATGGAGGGGAGACTAAAACTTGCTAATATGATTTAAAATAATTTGAAATAACAGCTAGGAGACTTGATTCATCAATTTTGGATTATTCTCAATGCTTGTCTATAGATTTGGTGAAATAAATATATGTTAAATCTTTTTTATATTTCAATTTATATATTAAACGTATATTTCTTTCAGCAAATCTATAGAAAAGTATTACGAATTATCTAAAAAGTTTGGAATCGAATCTCAGTACTTGTGCACTTTTACCACCGTGCTGAAATAATAACGTATTTTGAAAGCCGTTCTTAACATAGGAACGGGAGAGTGTTTTGTAACTATTTCGCGCTTCCACCTAACAATTAAATAATAATAATAATAATAATAATAATAATAATAATAATAATAATAATAAAAGGATATCGTGAAGTTTTAATTTGAACCTGAAAAAAAAAAACGGTTTAAAAATAGCGCGGTGGCAAAAATGCATCAGCACCCAAATCTCCCCTTGCTGTTATTTCAGATCATTTGAAATCATATTAACAAGTTTTAGTCTCCTTTCCACCAACACCAGAGGCTTTGGGGGAAATATCAGGTTTTGTACCTATTTACTATGCCTCCCCACGGGACAGAGTTAGACACCAGGGTCGTTTTTTAACGTGGAGAAAAGGTACAAAAATAAAAATTGTCTCAGTCGTGAAGGATTTCTCCTCCACCGAAAGAGAACAAGAAATAGAAGTGCGGCATCTGAAGAACAGATACTACACTTTGATCTTGTCCCGCCCGAAGGGCAATATCAGGTTTTGTAAATCAAACGCAAAATTTGGATAACAAAAAACAATGATTGACACATTTAATGTCTGACTTAAAGGATAGAGTTCACAATTACTGTTACATAAATAAACCTAAATGGTAAAAAAAAAACCTTAGTTTGTAAAAATTAAATGATTGGTTGCTTATTTCTAAAAGGTTAAAAAGAGCCCAAAATAACTCTGGATAATGATTGATCCCCTTAATGTGCGACATTAACGGGCGATATCACATAGCGCTCTATACAATTCAAATCATTACTTTTCCAACGAGCCTTCATTTGTTTAAGTCTTACCAATAGTTAGGTACGGGTAAAAATGGACGGACAAAGATAGGGAGACCTAATTTTGAAAACCGATTTATCATAATTTTTTATAGGTTTCCGAATACTTTTGATTGTATTTGAAAAAGGTATTTGTACATGTGGAAAAAAAAAAGTTATGAAAAACTTTTTCACGGCGAGCTAACAAATTCAGCTAAATTTTGAAGTTAAATAAATTAATTGTAAAAATCCTTTAAAGGATAAATATTAGTTTTCTGGGTCTATTTTAAGGGTAGTTAGTAAAATAAAATCCTAAGATATTGAATTAAATAAAAAAAAAAAACACCTTGTTTGTGCACAACATAAATGAATTAGCACAAAAACCGAGTGATTCTGCCGTTCGCAAAATGCAACAAACTAAAATTTTGTAAACACGAAATTTACGTTCGCAAAACGCAATAAACTAAAATTGTGTAAACACGGAATATACGTAGGCCCAAACTTTCAAGCAGTAGAAAGACTGTGAAAATGACGTCATGTAATTAAAAGGGAGGAAGGGGTGTGATAGTTTTCTTTTTTTACCAGACGTACATCCGTACATTCCTATTCTGAACGTTTGCATAAATTTTTCAATTTTTTAATTCAATTATTTTTCTATGTTCCTGTTTTTAAATTATTTTTTTTTAATTATTGTTCAATAAAAATATGTTACCCGAAAGTTTCACATTTTTGCGAGCAAGGAAATTATTAAAATCTTACATATAAAAATTATGCGAAATCTGTAATTTAAAAAGAATAGTAGAAATATTTTTGCTATTATAATTTTGTTTTGTGAAAATATTAAATATACAAGGCTTAATTCAATGGTAATAGCGGTAGTTCGAGAAATTCATTTTTCTTTGAGGTTTATCGAATTCATTAATACGGACTTTAGGGGCTTTTTTCATCATGTTCCTGTAAAAATTATTTCATTTTTTTTATTGTTACAAATTACGATGCTTTATTTATATAAAAAAAGCAAAAATAAATTCTTGCGTTTTTTATTTAATAGTGAAAACCATAACTTTAGTAAAGGTATTTTGTGTAAACAAAATAATACATTTCCACTAAGATTTAAATAAAAAATAATCTTCATTATATTCAACGATCATTACTTCATAAATACTGAAATTTTCATTAAAATTGGTTAATTTCTTGAATTTTGGTGAATTTTTAAGTAAAGGGGGGATCAAAATGTTTATACATTTTGAGCATCGGCATTCATTTTGCCCGTACCTATCAATAGTCGCTGAATACTGGAACGTAAAAATGACCAAAAAGGAAGTATACCTTGGATGGATGGATGGATGGATATATACATATTTCACATTGGTAGCTAAATTAAATATTGAAATGTTCATACTTTTGGTTCTATGAAACGAAGCCACCTGAAAATTTGAACACTTTTTGAAGATAATACTATTCTATCGTTAATATTTTATGAAAATAGATAAATATACGTTTTTTTTTTATCAATCAATAAAATATGCCCAAAATTTTACTACATTTGTATAAGTAGTGTCCTGGCAGGCCAGAAGTTTGCTATCAATTTAATTAAGTGTTGTACGGCTGTGTGAAAGTACACGTATGTGAAATGAATAAAAGCTTTCCTTCTTGTAAAGGCGATCATATGATAATAGTTTGAATCATGGAATGTCGTGTCAAATCATTTTTAGATTTGCAGATTAGACCACAAATATGAAAATTAAGCGTTACTGGATTTGATGTAAAAGCCTTCTCGTAAGACTGGCGTTCCTGTCTTTGTTTATGTGATTTCAGATGATTTACAAATCCAGCTTTTGTACAAAAGGAATCTATCACACACAGTGCATATCTGTTCCTTTTGTCATTTCTATGACATTATATTTTCGTTCTGATTTCTTAAAACACGTTTTAAGCAATATCTACACGCTGCTCTTCAAAAATCCTACAACTTTCTCTGATTTTTCTCCACAGTGAACTATCTTTCGCTTTGGCTTCCTTGTTACGCGAATCCATCTCAAGTATTTTCAAGTTGTTTTTCAGAGAATCCTTCAACGTTTTTCTTGGTTTACTTTGGTCTTTTTCTTTGATCTATCTCGCCATAAAACAGTGGTAAGAAAGTCTTTTTGTCCCCCATCCTAACCAAGTGTTCAGTCCAGCGCATCTGATTTGGAATGATTTTCATTTCAATACTATTACTATTTGATTGCACAAGAACTACAGTGTCAGGCGTTAGAGTCCTCCAGTTAATATTAAGTTAATATTAAGTATTCTTCGAATACAATTTTGATGAAACCTTTCCAATAACTTGAGGTGCCTTCTATAGGTTCTGCAAGTCTCTGACCCATATAGCAGCATAGTGAGGACGCTTGCTTGGAAAACACTTAGTTTTGTATTTGATGTGAATTCCCGATCTGACCACACACGTTTCTCCAGTTTGCCAAAGGCAGAACTGGCTGTGGCTATTCTGGGATTTATCTCAGCATCAAGCGTACGGTCCTTACTCAGCGTACTATAAAGATATACAAAATTGTCCGTGATATTTAACTTCTTACCATCAACCAAGATGTTTGGTTTAACATATGGCATTCCTATAGAAGAGGAATACATAACATGTTTTCTTGAGGCTGATGGTAAGTCCAAACGTTTTACAAACATCTGATAACTTGTTCATAATCATCTGTGTGTCTGTTTCTGAATGTGAAACAAGGTCTGCATCATCTGCAGATAAACGTTCAAGAATAATGCTCTGAAAAGTTTTCGACTTTGCGTTGAAACGTATATATACACACACAAACACATACATGCAAACACACACACACACATATATATATATATATATATATATATATATATATATATATATACGTATACAATATATGTACATGTATATTATTGATTATGTAATTAGACTGACTTTGTTGGTTGATATTCTTAATTTATCGATTTATATAACACAATTTTCATCAACTAATTAAAAATGTTTTTTTCTAAAATACATTGTCGCGTTTTTAAATGTATTATTTTGTAAATTGACGTAAAACTTGGCTTTACTTTCGCCAAACTAAAAACTCGCAACTCCCTTATTTTGCCCTTTAGTCCTCACATTCCATGAGCGACGTTTCTGACAAAAGCGAAAGGATTGCATCTTTTCGCCGTCAGGATTTTTCGATCTAACATTTATCGTTGACTAGAATTTTGCGTTGAAGTAGAATTTTTATTTGAGCTCAGTATATTAAGTGGTTGCATACTCTGTCTGAATCAATTTCCAGATACACACAAATACCGCAAATTAAAAAAAATGTAGGACAATCATGCACCACATATAATTATCGATCCAGTTGATCGATGATAAAATCTCTCTCTCTCTCTCTCTCTCTCTCTCTATATATATATATATATATATATATATATATATATATATATTGGCTTTGGGACGATAAATCGAAATGAGGAAACAGAAAATATCGGAACTTTTTGGAGGTATCGGAATTGGTATCGGAACCGAAAAAAATGCGTGTCTATTTTCCGATCCCCCCCCCCAAAAAAAAATTTAATTGCTATTTTTGTTTGTTTGTTTAACACTAATTTTCCATTACTAATGATAAATATTTATTGATTTGCAGCAACCACCGAAGTTAACATCTATGGACCCCCCACCCTCAAGTGTATGCTTACATTTGAGAAAATATATGCACAAGGATTTCACGGTAATCTGAAAATTAAAAAAAAAGAAAAAAAGAACGTAAACGACTGAATATTTCAAGATTTTAAAAGAATCGGAATCTATAATTGTAACGAATACATATATATATATATATATATATATATATATATATACATATATATATACATATATATATATATATATATATATATATATATATATATATATAATTTTTTATTGAGCCCATAAATTAAAAAATTAAAAAATTATATACCGCTCTATTAACATATCGAGCACTTTTATCGTTTTTTTTTTACCTTATTTCCCTTGAAAAGAAATATATATATATATATATATATATAGCTAAACGTCTGTGTGTGTGTCTGGTTACGAATAGGTCCCTATATGGTTGACTATTGTAGAAAACTGGTCACATATAATGATAGATGTATCGAGACACAGGAATGGGTATGTTTGATCTGGCATAATGATGATTCATTAAAATTGTGGGGTATGCGTATTTGCCTGGTCCAAGTATGGAAATAAAAAATTAAAAAAAACGTTTACAAGTGTTTTTTTTTATATAGATGTACATAATTCTTTCATAAGTATGTTTTAAATTAAATAGAGGTGGTATAATAAAATTGTGGGGTCTGCGTTTGCACCTGGCCTTCATAGAATGGAAATAGGCACAAACTTTAATAAACACTTTTCATATCTATCTGCGTAAGTATACTTTGATAATTATGTTTCAGTTTGAAGAAATATGGTATAATAAAATTATGTGGTGTTCGTTCACGCCTGACTTCCATAGAATGGAAATATGTCACAAAGTTTAACAAGGTTTTTTAATATAGAACCACAGAATATTGTGATAAGTGCTTCAGAGTGAACAGGTATGGTATAATAAATTATGGGGTTTATCTATTTTATTTTTTACTTTCATCATATTTTGCTTTGGTTTTGATACCCCCAAATTCGAAGCTGTCTCTTTACAACCCTTCCTTTTCATAACCTATCATACTTTCATAAATCGAGTCCATTTTCTGTAGGCTGTGTTTGAACCCAGTCAACGACGGGTACTTTTGCTAGTATATATATATATATATATATATATATATATATATATATATATACACACCGTTGTAGTTTAAGCCTTTCTCGCTTTTCGTTTATTTTTATTGTCAGGGCAGCCACATTTACTCAAATCCCCTGTCGATAACAGGAAATAAACAATGAAAGGAAAAAAAGGGGGAAAAATCAAACTAAAACAAAAAATACGATCAACGGCGGACGAGAAAAAATGCCGACCTACTTTATGCAATAGATTTATGAATCTAGGACACATCTATCCCGAAATGCCATCCTCATATGACGTCACGAACGCTAAAAGCGTCTTTCATCGGTTTTGTGTTCCTGCTTTACTGTCGTTACTTATTATCAGAGAAATGCAAGCTACTACAATCGGACGCTGTTATCACAACGGTGGTTAACGATACGGACTGACGACCTGCGTGTCTCAAGTTCGAATCTAGTTCGTTCCATAAAAATCACTTTGACTTATTAACTTAAGATGTTCGCAACATTCACGCGGTCCCTCCCATAATCCATGATGTCTTTCTAGGAAGAATTCTGATTACAAAATATCAGGGAAACCAATGCCAATTATAGAATCTTCGGATTCATACGATATAATCATGATGATCACAACTACTATGACTAACTACTTCGCTTTGTTGTTGGTTGGTTATTGGATTTTGTGGTATGTAAACAAATACTTCCCTGCAGGTAACAGCATGGTCGTCTTCAAATCCAACAGCAACAACTACTTGTTGGAGAGTTAGGTTTTGTTTCAGCAGCCTTGTAACTCTCACTTTTCTTATTTTGCCTTTAGTTCTCATATTCCAAGTGTAATATTATTGACAAAAGAGAAAATTATTGTTTTCGTGTGGGAATCTATTCATGGAACACATAATTGGTTTGTTTTGAAGTAGAATGTTTTTGATTTTTAAATCAAGGTTCTTAAGTCTTGTTTGGAGCTATTTCCATAAAAAATACAACAAAAAGTCTATGATTAATCAATTTTTTTTCATTCCATGTACATTTTCAATCTTCTCATAATATTGTTTATCATTTAACTGGCAATTCATCAATTTGATTAACCTTTATGATCGAACTGCTTTTGGCCTTGATAAATGGAAACTCACCAGTAAAAAAAAACAAAAATAAAAGAAAACAAAAACACGAAAAAAAAAAAAAACAATCAAATGGCCATGCTATGCTGAAACCTTACATAAATTGTTAATTTTATGGAATAATTCTCGTCTCTAGATAATGTGTTGGTTGTTTTTCGAAATGCTTTGAAAAAATTAGGGAAAACCGTCACTTGTTCCATCTGAAACTTTATTCTTCCCATAAACAATAACTCTAACTGGTTTGGAGACGGGAGCTATTCTATGAAAACTCAGATGTTCTATCTACAATCAGTTTATTAAATTAATTAAATGCATTTAACATTATTGCTTGTGTAGTGTCTGTGGTTAAAATGTTAGACAACGGGGGAGCTATTTTTCCCCTGCTTGATATTAAGTTTCTGCTTATTTAATCTGTTGAAATGTGAATCTAATCTCGGTCATTTATCCACACACACACACACACACACATTAATATTTCGTAAATTTTGTGTTTGTTTAAGAATACTGCCCAGATTCAGTGTGTTGTGGAGTTAACTTTTCGTTTAAAGAGACTTATTTTGTATTTAACGTGTGTATATATATATATATTTGTGTGGGGGGTGGAAATATACTTTATTTCCTTATAATATGTACCAATCTTTATTTAATAAGCTCAATGCAATTACAGAGCAATATGATGAACGAATGAAAAACGTCCATATTCCAATTATATATTTTTAACCATGTCAAAATGAGCTGTTTCCTTTGGATGGATTGATTGTTGCTATTTCTTCTGGGTTAATGGCAAAACAGATTCACTGATTAATATAATAAGTGATTGATTTTGTGCTACGAAACAGATTGTGAAGCATTGTATATGCCAACTTTATTAAAGGAAAAAAAATTGTAAGATAGTCAAGATCATGAACTTTGGAATATATATTATACATATATATATATATATATATATGTATATATACATATATATATATATATATTTCCAAGTTGGCATCTGCGGCGTGTTTAACTATAGTTTCAACTGATCTGAAATAACAGTAAGGGGAGACTTGATCCTAGATATTTCATATGTTATATCTCCCCTCGTTTGGAAATAGGGTACGATTATGAATATCTTCAGTATCAAATACTCCTTATATACTGTGAAATTTACTTTATGAATAAAAACCAAAGAGGGGAGATATAGCATATGAAAAATATTTGGAATCAAGTCTCCCTTTGCTGTTATTACAGATCACTTGAAACCATAGCAGCAAGTTTTAGTCTCACCTCCATCCAGGCGAGAGGTTTTGGGGATGTATGTATACTCGTATTCGAATTGAATATTGAGATGCTCATATCTTCGAATGAAACTACATGAAAATTTGCAGGCTTTTTGAGGATTAAAATATACTATTGTTAAAATTTTATTACAATTGGAAAAACAGCACCTATACTTTAAAACCAATAAAATATACCCAAATTTGCCTAGATTTTTATATGTAGTGTCCTGGCAAACCAGATTCAGTTTTGCTGCTTTGGGATGAATTTTGTTTAGTTTTTTTTTTTTTTTGCTTAGTTGTGTCCCCTGTGATGTTGTCAGACCATGTTTGCTGCGGTGTTGAACTAAATATTCAATACATGTTTATAAGCACATAATCACATCAGCTAAGTATAAACTCAATTCAGTAGAGGATTATTTTATTTTAGAATTTCGTGAGAAAAGAAACCATAATCTCATTTACCTACCATTTTATTTGGCTGTATACATTTTGTTTTATTTTGGTGAGGTGCAAATTGCGCGAATTGCATCGTTAGCAAATCAGTATGTCTGAAAACAAATTCTACTTTTATTAATTTGTCATATTTTTTGTAAATTGAGGTTTTGGTTTTGTATTAATATGGAGTTCTGAGCTAATCAGCCAGTCTGTATGTATTTGCGGGATAGTATGGAAACACATTTGCTTAATTTTGTTGTACGTTCTTAAACGAAAGACAAATTGTATTTCTAGAGTCCTGTTCTAGAAAAGAAAATATGGTTAATTCGTACAATAAAATTCGTTTTATTTTGTTAGCTGCACAAATGGATTATAATACTTGACCTTCACACTTTAATTCTATCCAGATATTCGTCAATTAAATGGCTTCAAAATTACTTTCATTCGAACAATCAAGCTCACGGCGTAAACTTCTGTGCGACCAACAATATGGATCCAGGCAAGCACGTTCTATTGCAGATATTCAAACTGTAATCTCTGAACGTATATACCTTGCACTGGATAAGGCAGGGGAGATTAGGGCAGTAGCCCTGGATATATCTAAGGCCTTTGATAGGGTATGGCACGATGGTCTTCCCATGAAAATCAGATCATATGGTATTACTGGAAGAATATCTCACATACTTAAATCTATCTTAAATAAGAGAAGAATCCAGATTGTCCTCGATAGTCGTCCGTCAAAACAAACATATAAATACGGGTGTATCTCACGGATCAATCCTTGGACATTTATTATTCTCGATATACATGAATGACCACTCTGATAAAATTATCTCCGAAATGGGTATATTTGCTGACGACACAACGCTCTATAACAGACTCGAGGGGAAACGAATGGACGCATATCCAAGGCAATGGCGGAAACCCTAGAGGAAGACCTGCAGTCTGTAGTGATGGTTACATTCAATGCTGCCAAAACTTATTTTCTTTAATAACTATAAGAAATCTTATCAACCACTAATAGCTATGGCTAATGATACATTACCTGAAAGTATTTCGTTGAAAATCCCCGGTTTAATATTCACATAAAATATGTTTAACGTTCACAAGGAACATGATTTGCAACAGATACATCGAGTGCACTGCCAAGGCTGTTGCAAAGCAGGTGATCTTTCTCTACCGTGCAAAAAAGTTACTTATGCATGAGAGTATCATGTACCCCTACAAGACTACCATTCGCCCATGTATGGAGTATTTTTGCCACATTTGGGCTGGTGCATCTGCTATTAGTCTCTCACTTTTAAACATGATACAAAAAGGCGTCGCCAATCTAATAGGTCCTGAACAGTCATCTAAGCTTCAACCTCCTTCCGATTGACGAAATGTTGCATCTTTTTTTCCTGTTTTACAAGTACTTCGATGGTAGGTGCTCCGACGAACTTCAAGATCTTGTACCCTCTCGACGTAAATACCCTCGCAGTAGAAATCCCCAGATACTAGAAAGGTATTCTACTCTACTAGTTTCTTCTCTTAAACTGCTAGACTTTGGAAATCCCTTCAGGGTTCCTGCTTCCTTGACTGTCCTGATATACAGAAGTTCAAGTGTAATATAAACAAACATCTTGCTGCTGAACTCCCGACATAGTATACCTGCAATTTATGCCTTAGATAGTAACCTCCTACATCAAACTGGCACTGTGCCTTGTTTGGGGTGAAAGTGCATAAAAAAATAAATCATGAAGCGGAGATCAAAGAAAAAAAACTTTCGACATTCATTGATGAAATTAAGTGTACAAGTGAGGTATAAACACAAACTCTACAAGTGTCTTGATTTTCTTCCTTGATTTTGATTCCGTGGTTCACGTGTTCAAGTCTTCTAGTTGAAAACCTAACCATCAGAATTATCGACCCATCAAACAACTTCAGTTCTTCGCTAAAAGCTATTATAGCTTATTTACTCCGCCGCCTTGTAAATGCTAAACATCTTTTTTGTGTGTCAGTATAGATTTTAGCAAGCACCTTTTACAGCGACCATCCTAACGGCCATGTTAAACAACATGCCCGGCATAAAGTAAATGAAGCTAGGGCTACTTACAGCCTTAGAAAAGGTCTTCTCTTGAAAAATTATTGTGGTATTACTGGATGAATATTTGCTATAAAATGCTGGTATACAAAAAATTCCGAAAAAAGATAAGTAAATTATTTAGACTTGTTTATTAATTAATTAATTCGTTTAATTGGCAAAGAATAAACGCTCAAGCGATTGCCATTTACACGGGGGAAAAGTAAGTGATAATTAAGAGGCTATGTACAAAGAAACTATACAGGGGAAAACCGTGGAGATCTTATCAGCGTCTGTCTAAGGCCGCCTTGAAGTCCTGTAGTGTGGGCTGGTTGGTTGGCACAGAAATTTCATAAGTCACTCCCACCCCTGCAAGGTATGAACCCTGAAATAATGACAAGTTAAAACTTGGATATCAGAAAGGGTTAAAAGGAGGGGGATGGACTAATATCGAATCCGATTCATTTGATGCCATTCGGCGTCGTACCCGCCATTAAACATCTCAACAGAAATGGGACTGAATTAATTCGAACAGAGAAAAAACAACGTGTTCTTTAATTAAAAAAATATCATCGAGCAATTGGTTTGATGAGACAATGAAATATTAGACCTTCTACAATTACACCTCAATCTCGATTAAATAAAAATTAATTATATTTCTTAACTGTAAATCCATGTGTTATATTTACTGTTGATTATATTGAAATAAGTCAATTTTTCATACGAATGCGTATATGTTAATACACATATGTGCGTGTGTGTAACTGCATATAAATACATATTTACACACAAACATACACATATATGTATATTCATAGACTCACGTAGATACATATGCTTACAGAAACATGTATGTATACGCACACAGTTTTATACATGCATATATGTATACACATATAACTATATCACACACATCATATATATGTATATATTTTATATAGAATAGTATTGGACCATAGTATATTTCATATACAAAATAGACTTTGTGGCTTAATGAGGGAAGCCCTTTTCTCTTCCCTGCAGCCTCTCTCCCACAGAAGAAACGTTGCAAACCCATCTTTGTTTTATCGTTATTTCCATGGCAAGTGCTCGTCTGAGCTCCAATCTCTGGTCCCCCCTCGCATATCTTTCACGATAAACACCCGTCTAGCTGAAACCACTGTCATTAATTTTCCCCACTCTTTATCTGTGCCTAAATCAAAGCGTAGATTTCATGAGCAAAGCTTCTTCTTAGAAGTGCACGACTGTGGAATTCTCTTCTGTTTGCCTGTTTCTCACCTGACTACAACTTGGATGTCTTCAAGTCCAACATAAACAAATTCCTGATTAATCGCCCCCTTAAGTAAGAGACTTTATCAAATCTCCAATACTAACGATTACTACGATACTATCCCATTGATTACTGTACACGCAATAGCCCTTATCCCCGAGTGGCTTCCGGGCCTTGATCAGTGGTGACTACCATGTAAAAATGTATATATATATATATATATATATATATTATATACACATATATAATATGTATCATATATATGATGTATGTATATATATATATATATATATATATATATATATATATATATATATATATATATATATATATACATCAGCCACATATGTCATACATATGTATATATATGTTATACATATACATGTCATATTATATATATATATGTTATACATATACATGTCATATTATATATATATATATATATATATATATAGTCGCTAAAATTTTAATCTTTCGTCTCCATTTGTCGGTATCTAAGATATTAACGACGCTGGAGAGATAAATAACGACTCAGTCTAAAGCGCTAAGTGTTCCGCTTTTTATTCTAGCGTATTTCGAAATTAGTAATATATATTGGATGGCATTGATAAGAGAATTGGCTGTATAAGAAATCTGCATTAATTAATATATAATATTTATACGTACTTTATGCCGCGATGATAAATCCGAATTGGGAAAATCGGAACTTTTCGGCGTATCGGAATTAGTAAAAAAATAGGTCCAAGTTTCCGATGCCAAAAACGATGCCTACAAAACCCCATGCAAAAGCAATATAGTAAAAGCTTGCTAACATTTTTTATGGCATATTAAGAAATTATAAATAATGTAAGATTTTGCGTCAGTACACAAATCGACCATCATAGTTCAATAGAATCATCAAGCGAAATAATTTTATATTACAGATTTGTCTTCAAGTCTAACGTAAATAAGTTCTTGATGAGCCGTTCCATATAAGTTATCAAATTTTCCAAATTTTCATTACTAATGATTACTATATTGTCCAATTTCTAATGTACAATCTTTAACCCTCATCCTTGAGTGGCCTCTTGGCCTTGATAATGTGGTGATGCCTATGTAAAAAAAAAAAAAAAAAAAATTAATTTCACAGATTTGCATCCTTTCATGATCATGCAGATTAGCAGGACCTGTGGAAATTCCACATTGGCATCTTTCATATGAAATACCTATTGCTTTTGGGCATTCTGTGGGCGTTTATCATGACTAGAGACCGTGCGACATTATTTTAGCTCTTTTATTAAAATTGTAAAAGTATTTATCTAAGTAATCGGTTACTGCGATGTCAGAATATATCTGATTATTACTGTCTATTTCAAATATCCTTATGGAGTCTGTGACATATTTCCATTTTATGGACGCCCGGTGCGAACGGAAACCTTACGATATAATTATACCATTATTTATTTATTCATTATTTAGACGGAACAGATACTACTCTTGAATCCTATCCAGAAGACCAAGAAGGTATATTTAAATTTCACGTAGAACTCCAAATCCGACATAATTTTTTTTTTACATTGCTTCTTCGGTGATCGGGAGATCCTATTTATTAAAAAGGAGGATAAAAGGTAATAACATACTATAAGCATTAAATTAGCATATATCTGTATACTAATTTAATGTTCGTAATATCTATATAACAATTTAACATTCGTAGTATGTTTCACCTATCTCCCTTTTTAATAAATAGGACTTAGAAGTAATCTAGATGATGTAGAGTCTTATCTCTTAGTAAATTCCCCGGATATCTTAGCATTGACTAAAACAAACATATCCTCTTCAACCCCCTTTATTTTAACGTGACAGGATATCTCCTCTATGCCGTAAGGACTCGCATAGATATATGCACGGGCTTGGAGTCTATATTCGAAGCACCTTCTCCTTAACTAGAGAGCAACGTCTGGAATCGAATGACCAGACCTGAATATGCTTTCGACTGCGTTAGTTACTTACACCCCCAAGGCGTGTGAGCTTAATCTCATCCCTACTATAGTAGTTAAGAAATGCTTAGCTGAACTAGCCCCATACTTTCCAAACTATACAACAAATGCCTTACTGAATCCCGCTTCCCTATAAGCTGAAGGATAGTCCCTGTAGTACAAGAATTCTGGCGAAAGGACCGATCCTCTCAATTATCACCCCATAAGTCTCCCCCCTTTTCGCTCAAATCTTCGGGATGCTAATCAATCGCACACTAGTCCACCACCTTGCAAAAGCTAATCTTCTTTCTGACAAACAGTACGAATTTAGAAAATGTCGTTTTACTGCAGATATTTTAACAGTCATCTCTGAACGCATATACCATGCACTGAATCAGCGGGCGAAGCCAAGGCTGTAGCCGTCGATATATCCAAGGCAAAATCTGGCATGAACCGCTGCTAATGAAAATCAAATCATATGGTCTGACTGGAAGAAATATGAAATATAATTAGATCCTTCTAAGGCACAAGGACCATCCAGGTTGTTCATTCAAGCAGCATAATATTAATGCGGAAGTGCCTCAGGGGTCGATCTTTTGACCAATATTATTCCTGATATTCACCAATGACCTCCCCGATAATATTAAGTCCGAGATGGGTATATTTGCTGATGATACAATGCTCTATAACATGCATGAGGGAAGAACAGATGCACACAAATCCAAGGCAATGACCGAATCATTAGAAAATGACATCCAGGCCGTAGTTGAAGGGTGACGTAAATGGATGGTGACATTTAATGCTAGTAAAACTAAGCTGCTCCCCTTTAACAATTACCAAAAACATCTCCAACCACCGATAACCATGACAAACAACACCTTACTTAAGAACTCTTAATTCAAACTCCTCGGTTTAACATTCACAGGAAATGAACTGTAATAAATACATTGAGGACATTGCCAGGGCTGCTGCAAGAAAGGTGGGCTACATCTATCGTGCTAGAAAACTACTCACATCTGAGAGTATCCTGCACCTCTATAACGCCACCATATGTATGGAATATTGTTGCCATATCTGGGCTGGTGCGTCTATCGCTAGTCTCTCCCTCTGGATAGGGTCCAAAAAAGCTTCTGCAGTCTAATAGGTTCCACTTCATCAACTGTTCTAACCCATCGCCGCAATATTGCATCCCTGTGCCTGTTTTACAAGTATTTTAATTGACTGTGCTCTGATAAACTCATGCACTTGTGCCCTCTCGGCGTCAATATCCCTGACAAACCCGCTTAGCAACAAAATCACACCCCTTCACTGTTGAGGTCCGTAAATGTCAGAAAGTGTTTTTACTCAAATAGCTTCTTCCCTAGAACAGTTAGCGTTTGAAATTCGCTTCCTTCTGCCTGCTTCCGAAACTGTACTGATATACAGAAGTTCAAATGCAACATAAACCATAATTCTTTCTTAGGGTCCTTGTGAAAATGACACCCAAGATGAGAACAGTAATGTGAGGAGTCAAAACATTAGGAAGGTTTGACGAATTATTCGAAAATAATGGAGGGAAATTGCGCAATAAAATACGTGCATCCAAATAAAAATCCATGAACAATGAATTGGTTGTTTAAGTAAAATTCTTAAAAAAACAACAAAAACAAAATACTGGATTATATATATATATATATATATATATATATATATATATATATATATATATATCCAGTATGTTTTTCTACGAATTTTTGATCATATGTCACGCCAATATAACAGTTATAGCCTTTTCTGAAAGAAAGCTGGTTTGCTTGAAGCATTGATGTCAAATAGATATAAAAGAACAGAAAAGAATATCACTGTTATATTCGCGTGACATATGGCAAAAATGGACAAAGGAAAACTCTTATTTGATTTTGTTATTTTTAACTTCGTATATCCATTTAACTTTTAAGATAATCACAATAATAATCAGTAAACATGAATTTACTGTTTTAATATAACCAGGATGGTGGAGGTCTAAATATTTCGAGAATACATCTCTTTCAAATAAGATCTTTCGTTTGTCTGCTTTTGATTATACCTATTTACTATGCCTCCCCACGGGACAGAGTTAGACACCAGGGTCGTTTTTTAACGTGGAGAAAAGGTACAAAAATAAAAATTGTCTCAGTCGTGAAGGATTTCTCCTCCACCGAAAGAGAACAAGAAATAGAAGTGCAGCATCTGAAGAACAGATACTGCACTTTGATCTTGTCCCGAAGGCCTTTTGATTATAGATCACTCCAATATAACAGCCGGTTTCCTGCATTGCTATAGCCTTCATGTACTCCTTTATATCTATATAATAGCTAAATATAGTCAAATGTTGACGGAATGAATTTAAAAAATAAAATGTGGATGACATTTTAAATTCATCGTGTTAAAATTTGATCTATATTCATCTATGAAAAATTCTGTATTCTCCCAAAACACAGACATTATATATATATATATATATATATATATATATATATAGTAAATTTAATTTTCATTTTCTTCCGAACAACAGCGCCATTGCTAAACACATTATTAACAAACATTCTTACCTCTTAATAACCAACACATTTATTCTTTAGCATACCAATAACAAGTAAAGCCTTCATATATTAGAAGCACTAATAATAAAACAAATACTAATAAAAACAAACAAACAAACAAACAAACCAAAATAATTTTTATATCAGCGATACTATCCGTAAATGTCATTTCAAATAACGTAAAATCTATTAACATAGTTAATAACACGCGGAAAAAAAATACCTCTATAAATAAAATCTTTACTGATAATCCTCCTTGACGATGGCTCTGAATGAATCCGAAAGTGCTCCAGTCAGAACGACTATGACAGTTACGTCAGCCAGTTTTTTTTAGAAATAAGAAAACTAATAAAAAA
>NC_136499.1:7794762-7812262 GCF_053919585.1 Euprymna scolopes
TTTTTTAAAACGAAATTACGTTTATTAAAATCCATTATTTCTGAGTAACTTTTTTTTTCCAGAAAGATAAAACCCTGAATTTTATCATATAGAAAACAGAATAATGTAAAACTTTTTCTACTATTTTTAATTCAATTTTAAATGTTAAATTTTCCCAAAAAGTTAACAATTGACATTTTTTGTCTTGCACAAAAAACGTACTTAAATATTAAAAAAAAAGGGTTTTTGAAATAATTAATTAATTTATTTATTGTCTAACTAAGATTAGGATGATTTTCTAAGAGAATATGCAAAACTATTATAATATAAGTACCTGAATTTCAAATAATTCCACTTATTCATATAGGTAACCAGATATTCGCGTTGACGTAGAGTTCAGATCGACTCTGTTTACGTTTTCGTCTGATAAAAAGCAAACTATGGAAGACCAAACAGGCCAAAAAAAAACTTATTTTTCAGTGACGAAAATTTCAATGTATTATTAAGCTGAGGCTGGCCAGTACCAGATGGGTGACCATTTGTATGCGTTTGGTTTTTAATGTGTATGTGGGCCAGACTCCCCAAAATGGGGGGGGGGCAATTTAAAGCAGAATAAAAAAAAAATTATTTCAGCGCGTTTGGTCCACCATAGTCAAAGGCGGCAAACGTTTTCAAACGGGATCGAAAAAAAAGATGCTATTTTTAACACAAAGGGCACAATATTTATCGAATTTTTTTTTTTTGGTATCGATTATTCAAAGCATGCCCTGTTTAATAATGGTCATACATTATTCGGCTCGCTAAAAAAAAATTGTTAATTTATTTATCAAAAATTTTAAAATAGCTTTTTTCGTATAAATATTAAAAAAATTTTTTTTTGTTTTGCTTAACTTAAATTAATTATTTTACTTAACATATTCACCGAATTTCACACTTCAAAACTCAAAAGCGGGATAATTAAACACAATCGAAGTTCTGATATTCAGACGTCAAGGTATGCAAACAATTTTTTTTTTTTTTTTTTGAATCTATAATTCTGTCCCTTACAACACAATGTTGATTTCAGTCTCAGATGATTATTTTAAGCATATTTGTTCCCACTTCAAAACAAGGGGGGGTTTTGTAAGCAAAAAAAAAAATATATATATAAATATCGTTTATGAAAAATAAGTACACTGTTATAAAGTTCATTCTTCTCCTAATAATCGCTGAAAATTTCGTATTGATCGGATAATTACCTGATTTTTGGTAGATTTTTAAAAAGACGGTCCGTCAAAAAGTACTGACCTGCCCCCCCCCCCAGTTTTGGCGGTGCCTAAGCTATGAATTCAGAATTCAAAATTTAGCAAGTTTTATTCAACTAAACGAAACGTTGACTTATAAGTACGATTGTTAAACGTTAAACAACTCACAAAAAATTATAAAACAAATAAAAGAAAAATTAAGACACGCAATAATAGGGGAAAAATGTTTTTAGAGGCAAGAGACAGTATTAATTAAATAGAAAGAAAAAGAAAAAGAATGAGAAAACGTGGCGAAGAGATCCGAGGTGTGTGTGTGTGTGTGTGAGAGAGAGAGAGAGAGAGAGAGAAAGAGAGAGAGAGAGAGAGAGAGAGAATGTGCCATATGTTTTTTTTAGAATATAAACACATTTTTACATTGAGAATTCCTTAGTCTGCATGCGTATACCATATAATGTACGTGAATCACGCACATTATAGAAAGAGTATATATATATATATATATATATATATATATATATATATATATATATATATATATATATATATATATATATATATATAAAAGAGGGAGAGAGCGAGTGTATGAGAGAGAGATATGAATAAGAGATGGAGAGGGCGAAAGCGAGAGAAAGGTGGGAAAGGCGTTGAAGATTGTTGCTTCGTCTTGGCTGTTCATCTTCTCACCCCGCTCCGCTTCTGTCGCAACGAGTACGCGTCCGCTTCGAGGTTAACGCGTTTGACTGGTTGTTTACAGGTTCGAAAAGAATCTCTTAAAGGTAACATGTTCTACAGGATGGAGATGCTTGTTTTTTTTTAAGAGAACAGGGGGAAAGTTCA
Organism: Euprymna scolopes; assembly: GCF_053919585.1. Classification (NCBI taxonomy): domain Eukaryota; kingdom Metazoa; phylum Mollusca; class Cephalopoda; order Sepiida; family Sepiolidae; genus Euprymna; species Euprymna scolopes. Next base: position 7,796,823 of record NC_136499.1, read on the forward strand.
AGATGTTGAGGAAGTCCAAGGCGACCCCGGGGTGATAGTGGTTGGCGAGTAGGTGGCCGGTGAGGTTTTTAGGGCCAAAGCGGGCGATTGAAAATGAAAGCACACACACCGCCCTACATAGCATACCGGGGCACTGGGCAGACCCTGGTTTTCAATAACAAAGACTCGACACACACACACACACACACACACACACACACACACACACACACACACACACACACACACACACGTTTAATATATTTATGTCTCTCCTTCCTACATATCCGTACATTTATCAAAGTCTCTATATTCTATATATCAATATTTATCTATATCTTTCTGTATATATTAGTGCACTGACTACACTGGCAAGACCACAGGGGAGACAACCGATACAGCGAAACTAAAGCCAGGACACTATATACACAAATGTACGCGGTTACCTCCATTTTAAGTGGTGACCTCCATGTAAAAAAAAAAAGAATTTACGTAAATTTGGGCATATTTTAATGATTTCAAAATATAGATTCTTTTTTACTAATTGCTATAAAATTTAAGCCATAGAATTGTATTATAATCTTTAAAAATCCTGCAAATTTTCATGTAGTTTCGTCCCATAGAACCAAAAATATGAACGTTTCAATATTCAGTTTGGCTACGAGTATAGATATAGGCACGGCCAAAAAAAATGAAAGAAAAACCAATGAATTAAAATCCATTATTCTTGAGCAAAAATAAAAGCCTGAATTTTATCATATAATATAAAACTTTTTCTACTATTTTTGATAGAATTTTAAATAAAAAAAAACAAAAAACAAAACAAAAAAAAACACCAATTCATCGCCATTTTCGTCTCAATGAATAACACATTAAAATATTTTATTAAAACGTTTCTGAATCAATTTTTTTAATAAATATTTAAGATGATTTGCTGTAAGAATATGCAGATATATTATAACATAAATACATGAATTTCAAATAATGCCATGTTTTATCTCAGGATAGATTTCACGTGGCGAAATGAAAAAACAAATCGAAAATTTAATGATACTTTGGGAGAAACTACGGTGGCCTTTACATGACTAAAAGAATTTCATTTAGTCCTGTGAATTCATATGTATTTTTAACGTTTCTTTTCACGATAAAGTGATGAATCAACTTTATAAAGATATATATATATATATATATATATATATATATATATATATATATCTTTATATATATATATATATTATATATATATATATACTTAATTTACTCACATAAAATTAATATACGAAAGTATAGATTTATGCGTAAGCTTTAAGTATTTACTTCAAAAGTGTTCAATATATAGGTAGAACTAGTTAGTAAGTTATAAAATGTATATGGCGATTAAGCTACACTGAATATTCCGCGTTGCATCCACTTTAGGATTCTTCAGGCTTAAGAATCCTAAAGTGGATGAAACGCGGAATATTCAGTGTAGCTTAATCGCCATAAACATTTTATAACTTATATATATATATATATATATATATATATATATATATATATATACATACACACATATATATATATACATGTATATATATATATACACACATATATATACGCACGTGTGTGTATTTATATATATATACATACACACACATGTGTACATACATACATACACACACATATTGTTTAGCTAAATTCCTTGTATTTTAGTTCTTTAGTTAATTTTTTTTTTACATGTAGATATGTCCACGTCTCTCCATCTTTTACAAATCCATTTGGTCGGTCTGCATGCTTATATATTTCATAGCACAACCATACAGATTCTTTATAGTACACTATAAATAGACGTAATAGTATAATTTCGGCTCAAACGGACACCTACCAAATCTCCATTAGCAAGAAAAATACAACACATTAATAGAAACAAGCTGACCTGTGGAAATTCCACAGCGGCATCTTTTCTATATAATATATTGCTACTGGGCATTCTGTGGACATTCAGCATGGATGGCAACCCGGCGATTTTATTGTAGCCCTTTTGTTAAAGCTGTAAAATTATTTATCTAAGTAATCTGGTTATTGTAACATCAGAATATAACAGGTTATTACAGTTTAGCTCCAATATTCTTATAGGAGTCTGGGATATGCTTGCATTGTATGGACACCCGGAGCGAACGGAAACCCCACGATATCATTATACCATCTTTAGACCAAACAGATACTTGTCTTGAATCTTAACCAGAAGACCAAGAAGGTATATTTTAGTTTCCAAAAATGACATACATTATATATATTATATATTTTAAATTTAATTTCGTTTTTTACATTGCGTCTTCGGTGATCGGGAGATCCTATTTATAAAAAACAAAAAAAAATATTAGGTGATAAGATACTACGAACATAAAAATAAACATATCTATATATGAACTTCAATCGAATAATTTATAATCTTAAAGCGTGACACACGTATGCACGTACGTTAAAAGTACTACTGTAATAATTTATAGATACAGGAAAATTGTATAATTTCATATATATATATATATATATATATATATATATATATATATATATATATATATTCATAGATACACGGAAAATAATATAGTTTCAGCCTCAGACAGAAAGACACAAAATATGTATTTAAATAGATTTGTCTTACAACAACAACAACAACAAAAATAACAATAATAATAATAATAGTAATAATAATAATAATCTTAATTAAAAGCGGTTTGTCTAAAGTTTCAAAGTCGATTTACTAAATAAACCTAAACTCAGTCCGACAATCTCAATGAACCTAAACTGTTAAAATGTGTCCAAGTATTTATCGACGAGACTATGTCTATAAATTTCAGTTTGAAATATTCTGTACGTCGCTCTGTCTCGCGTACGTTTGAAATACCATCACTAACTGGAGATAGATAGAGAGAGAGAGAGAGCGAGAGCGAGAGCGAGAGCGAGAGAGATTATATTCACTTATTTTTTTAGTGCATCCCCACGTCTCTAGAAGAGGATTGCGGATCGGTCTGTCATTCGTTCTAGACAAAGTTTCACTTTCTGCCTTTATCTGAGTGGTATTTTATTTCCTATTAATTTTTATTTGAGGATAATACACGTAACGACGTTGCAAAAGGTCAACTCAAAACGTTATCGTGCTTTCAAGAAATACTGATTGGAAGGCCAACTTGCTCTTTCTCTCTCTCTCTCATATACATACATACATACATACATACATACATACATACATACATACATACATCTATTATATAAAAGTCAGTTTGCGTGTGTGTGAGTTACTTCCTTATAGGTTCCGAAACAACTGAGCCTATCTTTTGCAAATTTCTTACAAAGTTATTTTATATATCTGGTAGTGTAACTTAAATATGTTATGTACAGAAATGCGTCGAATATGTATCAAAGATCGAAAAAATCCGATCATTAAAATTATCTTTCTTCTTATAGATAAAAAAGAATTTTAACAGAGGAATATTTTACGTTACACCGGCTAGGGAGATAATAAAATCTCGACAAATAATTTCTTCTTAGGATAAAACAGATTTGCTTGTATCTGGAAACAGTACAGGGGTTGCGCATTCGACCACGAATCGAATGATCCCCTATTGAAGCCCGGATGTACCTCACCATTTTATTTTAATTTTTCTCATTAATGAATTCAATTTACAATAAGAGAAGAGGTACCATTTAAAATTGTGCAAATCATTTCTTTGTTTGAATATTTTAAAATTAAACATTAATTAGAAGCGACTTTTCTTAGCATTCATCGTCAAGCCGAAATATTAGCAACACTAGAATATTTCAATTAAAAGTCAAATATGAACAGGTAAAATCATAGAGGAAAAAAAGGCGAATCAAATGAGGTATAGGTTGTTTAAAGAGTTACATTAAAATTTGCTTAAATTTGCAGTTTTTGAAAAAATTATAAGTGCGGACTCTCTTTTTGCCGGCACTTTATATATACACTCATGTAAATATTTTTTTTTGTGTGTGTGTATTGATATTCATATTAAAAACCCTTTTTTCTATTTATTTAAAAAGAAAAATACAACCTTGTTATATATGGGTAATTATATATATTATATGGGTAATTATATATATATATATATATATATATATATAAATAATACTAACATATGTTATATATATAACATACTAACATATGTATGTAATATATATATAACATACATATGTCAGTATGTTATATATATATATATATATAACATATATTTTAGTACGTTATATATATCAATATATAATACACGTATGTTAGTGCGTTATATATATGCATATATAACATACATATGTTAGTACGGTATATATATACATATATAACATACATATGTTAGTACGTTATATATATATATATATATATTTATATGAGTACGTTATATATGTATAACATAAATATTTTAGTACGTTATATATGTAACATACATATATATAACATACTAACATATGTATGTTTATATAAATATATATATTGCATATATATATATATATATATGTATTAATATAAGCATACATAACATACTTACATATGTCTGTTTGTATATATATATAACATACTTACATATATATATAACATATATATATATATGTATGCTATATATATAACATACATATATGTATGTTATATATATATAACATACATATATATATAACATATATATAACATACATATATATATAACATACATATATATAACATACATATATATAACATACATATAACATGTAAATAACATATATAACATACATATATATATAACATATATATATAACATACATATATATATAACATATATATAACATACATATATATATAACATATATATAACATACATATATATATAACATATATATATAACATACATATATATATAACATATATATATAACATACATATATAACATATATATGTATAACATACATATATATATATATAACATATATATAACATATATATATGACATACATATATATATAACATACATATATATATATATATAACATATATATATATAACATATATATATATAACATATATATATATATATAACATATATATATAACATATATATATATATAACATATATATATATAACATACACATATATATATAACATACATATATATATAACATACATATATATATATAACATATATATATATGTATGTTATATATATATGTAACATACATATATATATAACATACATATATATATATATATAACATACATATATATATATAACATACATATATATATAACATACATATATATATAACATACATATATATATATAACATACATATATATATAACATACATATATATATAACATATATATATATATAACATATATATATATATGTTATATATATGTAACATATATATAACATATATATATAACATACATATATATATATATTACATACATATATATATAACATACATATATATATAACATACATATATATATAACATACATATATATATAACATACATATATATATAACATACATATATATATAACATACATATATATATATATAACATATATATATATATAACATATATATATATAACATATATATATAACATATATATATATAACATATATATATATAACATATATATATAACATATATATATATGTATGTTATATATATATGTAACATATATATATACATATATATATGTATGTTATATATATATATATATGTAACACATATATACATATAACATACATATATATATATAACGTACATATATATAACATACACATGTATATATATATATAACATTTGTATATATATATATATATATATATATATATATATATATATATATATATAGATATAAAAATCAAAAAACTTGATTAATCGTAGTTCAACATTTCTAAAAGAGTAGACATATTTCCACTTTTCTCATCTGCTGAATGAAACAGTCCTTAGTCATTGGTTATTTTTTTTTCTTTTCCAATCTGACAAGGACGAGACGTCAACTACTCATCTACACAAATTTCGTGTCTATAACCAGTTCTATTCGTTGCTCAATCGTTTAGACTTTCTTCCCAATAAATATTATTTGAAAGGTTTTAAGATAAATCGTGCACTTGTTGAGTCTTTTATCGATGCCTTTAATTTCAGTGCGGCGTCATACCGAAGATTTACTAGAATAAATCATAATAAATCATACGATTTGAAAAATTAAACGTTGGAACGTTATAAAATTTCAAGTCTCAATTGTGAGAACGGCCATAAATATGTGCTGGCGGCTTTGGACTGAAGTGAATCAAGCGCTTTGAAGTTTTTTTTTTATAAAGTACATTTTTCTGCAATCAATCCAGCTCATTTTGATATATTATTTTCGTGTGTTTGTCAGGGTGAAATTTGAAATAACATTTTCCTTCTTTTGTCAGGCAGTCTATAACATATAGAATAACGTTTTCGTTGGTGTATCAATCTGAAGTTTAGAATGGCATTTTCCTTTGTAGATATTGACATGCTGCCCACCTCCACAAGAAGTGACACAAGGTCGGAAAGTGGGGATGTTCAGCTAGCACTTCTAAAGGAAGGCCACTTTGGCCTAAAAAGAAAAAATGGCTGGGCATCCACACCGACATTCCTCAGGCAACAAGCATTAAACATGCCCCAACCGAAATCCGGGTGGCAAAGCCTGGGAGGGTAGGCTTCTGAAGTTATTCTCAGACGGCGTAACCTAGTCCAACAAGTACTGGGCCAGTTCCTGGCCACGCACCTGTTGGGCTGATTGTCAAGAACAGATTATTGAGTGGGACTTTCTACCTAGGTTTCCAAGCAACCGAAGCAGCAACCTAATAATGCAAAGATGTGGGCATTTCCCTTAGTAAATCAGCCTTTTTCTTACGAGGTCAATCTAAAATTTTAAATATCATTTTCGTTGCTATGCCTTTTTTTTACATGGAGATCACCACTTATCAAGGCCCAATGGCCACTCAGGGATAAGGGTTATTGGTGTACAGTAATCAAAGGGATAGTGTAGCAATAGTATTGGAGAATTGGTGAGGTGGCATTACTTAGGGGGGACGGGTCATCAGGAATTTGTTTGCGTTGGACTTGAAGACATCCAGGATGAAGTCGAGAGGGAAACAGGCAAGCGGAACAGAGTTCCACAGGCGTGCAATTCTAAGAAAGAAGCTTTGTTCATGGTATCTACGTTTTGATTTAGGCACAGATAGGGAGTGGGAGAAATTATTGACGGTGGTTTCAGCTAGTCGGGTGTTTTTTGAGAAAGATTGGCGAGGGGGGGACCAGAGAATGGAGCTCAGACGAGCACCTGCCATGGAAGTAACGATAGAACAATGACAGGCTCGCTACGTCTCTTCTGTGGGAAAGAGATTGCAGGGTAGAGAAAAGGGCATCCCCCACCAAGCCACGGAGTCTATTTTATACTCCGTCAAGGCAGGATAGGCTGTTTTTTGCAGTCCCCGCCCAGATGTGGCAGCAGTACTCCATCTTTGGACGTATTTGGCTCTTATAGAGATAGAGAATTGCATCATTAGTGAGATATCTTCTGGAGCGGTAGAAGGATCCCACCATTTTCCAGCGACCTTGGCAACATACTTGATGTATATGTTCCATTTAAGATCAGTTGTAAAGGTCAAACCCAGGAGCTTACCAAATCCTGGGGCCTTCCTTAGACGAGAGCCATCCATTTCAATTGATGCCAGATGGGGATCAGAGCGTTTATGATGTAGAGATAGGAGCTTGGTCTTAGATGCATTAAAGGTAACCAGCCACCTCTTTCCCCACTGTACCACGCGCTCGAGATCAGAGGAGAGAGAATCACAGAGAACATCATCATTTACGGCCTTTGATGTGTTGCCATAGATGGCCGTGTCATCAGCATAGATGTCAACGAAAGATTTTAGTATGTGTTTTGGGAGATCATTTATGTAGACCAGGAAGAGAGTTGAGCCCAGTATGGACCCCTGAGGGACTCCAGCATTAATACTGTGGGCCTCTGATTTCTGCCCATCAACCACTACTCTTATGAGCCTATCAGATAGAAATGATTTAATGATAGAGAAAACATTTCCAGTTATACCGTAGCTGGAAATCTTGTGTAGTAGGCCTTTATGCCAAACCTTATCGAAGGCCTTTGATATGTCGAGAGCAATTGCCCTAGAAATGAAGCCTTTTTCGAGAGATTCGCTAATCCTATGAGATATAACCGTTAGCACATCTGCTGTAGATCTACCAGAGCGGAAACCATATTGCGTGTCGCTAAGAAGGTTATTTCTGCTGAGGTGGTTGACTACTTCTCTATTGTGGATTCCAGCAACTTACTCATGATACACAGGAGACTTATTGGTCTGTACTGAGAGAGGGATGACTTATCACCTTAATTCTTAAATATAGGGCATACTGATGAGGTTTTCCAGGGTGTTGGAAAGCACTTCTCCTTAAGGCAACACTTAAACAGTTTGGAAAGTATGGGGGCAAGTTCTGGTTGTAATTTTTTTAACACTATAATTTGAATACCGTCAGGACCAGTTGCTTTACTGGAGTCAAGGTTCTTGATTAGCTTGGCGACCTCATGCTTATTTGACGTTTGAAATAGCATTTTTATTCAATTTAATTTGTGGAACAACAGTTCTTGCTTTGTGTTGAATGTGTTTGAAAAATATATTTTCAAATTCTATTTCTATTCAAATCAGATGGAAATAAAAATACCGGACACAACAAAAGAATAACAAATCGTTCTCTTTTATAACTTAAAAATATTAAAATGCTTGATTTTAAAATAGTGATATTTGAAATAACAATGGCATTACGACAACAATCGACGGATGTGTGACCTAAAAAATAAACGATGAAATCTTTGACGTTAAAAGATGTTATAAACACACACGACAGGATTTCCTTTAATGTGGAAAAGAAACTTCTTTGAAAATTCGAATCAAATTGTAAGATTTAAGATGAACCAGAAAGAATAAAAATAAATATTGGCGCAAAAATGAAGAAATTTTATTTGGAGAAATCATAATTGTACCGTTGTCCGGGAACCAACGCGCTGTAGCCTCAGTCGCAAAGCAGATTAAGAATAGGAAAGAACTTCAACTCGATTTTCATGTTGTATAATGACATTTATTTTCTCATTCTATTGTTACGCTGTGACCTCCATCAGGTGGTCGTCTTTTTGAACATGCGCTCGAACGTCATCGACATCACTAACGTGATCGTGCTCTCTAATGTGCCCTTTCTCTTTTGTAGTTTACCGGTGACGTCATTTCGCATGCATTTACATAGGAGCATCCGCGCTTTGTTACATAATTTCTTGGTTGAAAAAGTTAATCTATTGGAACGAAAAAATCTTCTGATCATCCTGTCGATTACAGATTACACGCGTTGGGAGTTAGGTTGGAGTTAAACTATTGTGTGTGTGTGTTTATTTTTACTTGAGGGTTACCAGTTATCAAGGCAGGATGCAACCCCAGGATAAGCGTTAAGTGGTAGGTGGTTAGAGAGACAACGCCATGATGGTCAATAATTGTGGAATTTGGGTAGAATTCAATTATTTAATAGACACAGTTTAACATGAGCTTGTTTATATTTGTCTTGAAAACGTCCATGTTATAGTCAGCTGGTAATCAACCTCGCGGTATTGTGTTCTACAGACGGACAGCTGTAAGGTAGAAAATCTTCTTGTAGAAATTTCCTTAAGTTTAAAGTATATAGAACGTGTTGATAGTTGTTGTAGCTAGACGATAGTTTGTTACGAACGTTTTACAAGGGAGACAAGAGATGAAAGCTCAGTCGAGTACCTATAATAAAAGTAATGAGATAGACTGGAAACATCTAACAGAGAGAAGATAGGGAGGCTAAAACGCCCTCGTCCGTTAAATTTCGAAAACAATTATATACCCTGTTAAGACAGGAAAGGATACTCTTAGAAGCTCATCCCCAGATGTCGCAGCAGTACTCCATCTTGGGTTGCATTTGATTCTTGTACAGGTAAAGGATAGTGCCAAGAGTGATTGAATGACCAATGATTTTGGCAACGGGTCCGGTCTTCTATTTCAGGTCAAGGGTTAAAGGTCAATCTCAGAAGTTTGGCAAAGCAAGTTGCTTTCTCAAAACAAGAGCTGTTTATTTCAATTGAGGCTAAATTAGGATTTGAGCGTGAATGGTGAAAAGATAGAAACTTGGTTTTGAATGAATTAAAATGTAACTAGACATTTTTTTTTGTACCACACGTTGCATGTCGGAAGAGAAAGAATAAGAAAAACCCTGGTCATTGCCGGTTTGCACAGAACCAGCCTCACTCTTTCATGCAACAAGCCTGATTGTGCGGTAGAATAGGGGCGATGCAATTCCCAAATGGTCATTCAACTTGTACTGGCCAGGCGCAATGTTGGCAAACGTCGGGGATCTAACGAATACTTGTGTGTCAACGCTATTATACCGTATATTATTGTTTACAACGACGTGTACAGTCAATAGAAGCACAGTTACGACTTTTCGTGTACACTATGTTCGTTATTTTCCTAAAACAATCGAAATCGGTTTTCAAGAATCCATTGATAACAAAAATAAGCAAAATGGAAGAAATTAGTCGATGGTGACCCGAATTTTCCACTACAACAAGATGTAGGGGAAAGTGCTACCCATTTCCCAGGATTATTCCACAAACACTTGATGAGTGTTTAACCGGAGGGCATCAAGTACCATTTTGTGAAGTTTTGGGTATGACTTCTCCGAGGATTGAACTCGAGTCTTTTGTTCCATTAGGTAACATTCTTATGAGTACGTTAAAGAAGTTAGTACACGTAAGCAACCTGACCAGTTGGAAATTATATATATATATATATATATATATATATATATATATATATATATATATATATATATGACAAATGTCTTTATTCCAAATTCCAAGATATTGACCATTTCACAATTTATTCCTTTCAGTACGTTGACATGCACAATTATTGACTGCACTTGTTTCGGAGCGCAAACTCATTCATTTTATCATGATATTAGAATATAGACTTTTGTCATTTATTTGTTATATAGGCTGTAATTACATTAAGCCTCATAAATTAAAGGATTGTTATGCATAAAATGTCAAACATAATTGAAAAAAAACACACATTTCCATATAAATATGTATACAAAAACACATACGCACATATATTTTAATTGAAATCATGTTTAATTTCAGAAGAATTTCCGATGGGTAGCTGATCTGCACTAGTTTTGGAGATGAAAAAGATTTTTCGGTGGCCAGCTAATCAGTATGAGTATTGGATTTAAAAAAAACTTACATGACAAAGAAAGTTCAAAAATGTTAAGTGTTTAACTATCGGTAACTTTTTCATCGAGATTTAGGGGAGAAAGCCACTCCTTTCACATGATTAGTCCACTTACCTTTGATTCGTTACATTTTAATGCTGAGTGTTTAGCATTTTTTATTTTTTTCTTTGTTATATGACTCGGAGGGGAATTGAACCTTGGCATCTCAACCCAATAAGAGAGCACTAATAGTCGAGAACTACTCCTAAATCTGTATCAATGGCGCAAGAATGTAATGTAAAACTCAAGAGTATCCTTGTATTTTCTCAGCAAACTCATGAGTTCTACATTGTATTAGCACACACCATAAACAATCGAATGCAGAGTTATATCATCTTGTCATGTAACTCGCAAAATGGCGTTCTAAACAACCGCTGTTTGTAAGTGCAAGAACATTTCAAAAACATGCAAAACTACTTGTTTGTTCTCTATACAAAATTGAAATAATGATCCACTATGGCAATGTAAGTATGCATAACATATAGATTATGTTCGGAAACAGTAGAGGCTTGCGTCCATTGCTGTTCCATCGCTTTTTTTTTTTCTTTTTTTAGCGCGAACTGAGTGTCGGCGATTACCGACCCGCGCACTGGCCCGACTGAGTAAACTAATATATATATATTGCGGCAAGAGCAAACAAAAGGAAATGGGCCAGGTTGAAAAACGAGATGACCGATTTTCAAAAAGAGGTGTGTCAAGCTGATTAGCGACCTTTTTAAATATATTTTACTAGAAAAGGCTTGCCATGAGAAACGCAAAACAACGACAAATAATTAGAAACTCATTTGGAATGCATTATGCAAATACACGAAGTATTTCTTTAACACTTTATAAAAACACTGGTAACGTGGTAACGAAATTTAAAAGACATACAAACATACATACATATATATATATATATATATATATATATATATATATATATATATATATATATTATAAAGCCACCTAGCATTGCCCGGTCGTAAAACACGCTTAAATACGATATTTTGACAATTGATGGTATTTATTATAATGTACCTAATATGAAGTAATACTTTCAATAGTAAAAAAAAACAAAAAAAAAAACAAAACAAACTCGTGTGCCACCACCGTGAATCGAAACCAACCCGTTTTCTTTACGGTTTACTTTTTCCTTTGTCGTTAATGCCTGAGGTATAAAGGCCTGTTGCTGCAAGAATAAAAATTAAAATACGAAATAATAGCTATTATATTATGCATGGATGTTCGTAATGCCGCCGTTCGACCGTCACCTGACAAATATCGTTTAATAAATTTTCACTTTTGCACAGTTTCCTTGGCTAACATCCAAATATAAAGTTTCGCATGAGTTCACATAACCTGTATATTACATTTAATGTCTGCAGACCAAAAGCTGATAGGATATACATATATTATATATATATACATATATTATATATACACATATATGTATGTATCTATATTTATATATACATGTATACATACACATATTATATATTATATATACATATATATATATTATATATACATATATATACATATATATACATATATATACATATATATACATATATATACATATATTATATATACATATATATATACATATATAAACACATATATTATATATACATATATATATACGTATATTATATATACATATATATATATATACGTATATTATATATACATATATTATATATACATAAATTATATATACATATATTATATATACACATATATATACATATATATACACATATATATACATATATTATATATATACATATATATACATATATTATATATACATATATATACATATATTATATATACATATATATACATATATTATATATACATATATATACATATATTATAAATACATATATATACATATATTATATATACATATATATACATATATTATATATACATATATATATATACATATATTATATATACATATATATATACATATATTATATATACATATATATATACATATATTATATATACATATATATATACATATATTATATATACATATATATATACATATATTATATATACATATATATATACATATATATATACATACATATATCTACATATATATATACATACATATATCTACATATATTATACATACATATATCTACATATATTATACATACATATATCTACATATATTATACATACATATATCTACATATATTATATATACATATATTATATACACATATATACACATCATATATATACATCATATATATACATATATTATATACATATATATACGAACGTGTATATACATACATATACATACATACACACCTATACATACATATATATACATACATATGCATATACACATACATATATACATACATATACATACATATATATACATACAAATATATTTATACATACATATACATATACATACATATACATACATACATATAAATACAAATAAATATACAGATTATATATACATATATATACACACATATTATATCTACATATATATACACCCATATTATATATACATACACCTATATTATATATACATATATATACACCCATATATATATATATACCCATATTATATATGCATATATATACCCATATTATATATACATATATATACATATTATATATACATATATATACATATTATATATACATATATATATACACATTATATATACACATATATATACACATATTATATATACATATATATATACCCATATTATATATACATATATATATACCCATATTATATATACATATATATATACCCATATTATATATACATATATATATACCCATATTATATATACATATATATACCCATACCCATATTATATATACATATATATACCCATACCCATATTATATATACATATATATACCCATATTATATATACATATATATATACCCATATTATATATACATATATATATACCCATATTATATATACATATATATATACCCATATTATATATATACCCATATTATATATACATATATACCCATATTATATATACATATATATACCCATATTATATATACATACTTATATACACACATTATATATATATGCATATATACACACATATATTACATACATATGCAGATATATATTTTATATACATATACACATATATATTATATATACATATATACACAATATTATATATACATATATACACACATATATATACATGTATATACACATATTATATATAAATGTATATACACACACATATTATATATACATGTATATGCACACATATATTATATATACATACACGCATATATATTTGTCTAGCATTTCAACCCGGCGTTGGCCGGGTGTTTGGATGTGTATGTTGAGCAAAAAAAGGAGTGCTAGTAGGAAGGCAGGCTCGAACCCATACCGCAAAGGAGAAAAAGAACGGGTAAAACCTAACCAATCCGGAAGCGACATTTTTTTTAAAAATTAAGGCTAAACAATCTGAAGGAGAAGAGAACTTTAAAAAATATCGGCGAAAATAATGACCCCCCTGTAGAAAAGTCCCTAGTTGAAGGGGAATATATTAATGTTTTTAGCCAATGTTTCGATATTTGTCGTATGAAAGGTTGAACTTTAAAAAAATACTGATCTTGGTAAAATCCGTCGCCTCTATTAAAAATTTACGGCAGAGATCCATGTCCAAGGAACCTATATCTAAAATTTCAAATGCGTAGACCCAAAATTGTCGGAGGAGTTTGGTAGAGTTCTCAAAAGTGAAATCGTTGAACTCTGACCCCTTAATCGCTTACTTTCTGGCCAAACACCGATCACATCGATTTTACCAACTCTCTGTTTATAGTATATCAATTTTCGAGTGTGTAGACTACAAATTGACAGAGTTATTGCGTAGGGAAATGTCCCCCGACACGCACACACATACAGACAGACACGTTCACTTTTATAGATATATAAATATACATATACATACATATATACACATATATTTTATATACACACATATACACATATATATATATATACATACATATACCCACATATATATACATATATATATACATATATTATACATATTATATATATACATACATATATTATATATACATATGTACAT
>NC_136499.1:7819762-7822262 GCF_053919585.1 Euprymna scolopes
ATATATATATATATATATATATATATATATATATATATACGGACGATATCAAAACATCGTTAAAACTCACTACTCGTTCAAGCAGCCGCCAATAGCGTAATGGTTAGAAGCCTTGACTGCCGTATAAACGGTCGGGTTTCAATCCTGGCTTGAGGTAGTTGCCTGTCTAGCCGCACTGATGAGCTGTGAAACAGCGAAACAGTACTGTATGTGGATGAATATATATATATATATATATATATATATATATGTGTGTGTGTGTGTGTGTGTATAATGTGTGTGTATTTATATGTTCTCTCCGTGATATGAGTTGTTTAAGTGCAAATTAAAAATGCAACTTAAGCCAATTCGACGTAATCACATCTTCATCAGGATAGACAGTTGTTTTTCATCTTTTTCTTTATCCCTCATAAAGTTCTTTGATTTATGAACAAATAAATGTTAATTTACTTTTAATAAATTCTAATTGATTTGGCTTACTAAACTTATATTGTAATATATATATATATATATATATATATATATATATATATATATATATATATACATGAGTATTGGCTGAAGAGAGCTTGATATGGATATTTTAAACGGTCCTAATTATCGGGCTTGAAACCGACGGTACCAATGACTTTTCTTATCTAACAAACTTTTGTACACAAAATACCATATATATATATATATATATATATATATATATATATATGGGAATTCTAAGTTAAATTATATAGAATTGCAATAATTGTTTGACAAATGAATACAAATATTGAAGTTTTTTTTGTGTGTGTGTGTGCACTTGAAAAAATAATAAAACAGAACGCAATTGTTTGCTGGTTTCTTTAGTGGATAAGGAGCTCTAATATTAACAATTTAAATATTTAATTACAGAAACATAAATAAGTTGAAACCGTTGTCCGTCAACATGTTCTCGTCGTGGGAAGAATTAAGTCTGCGTATGTCTCATTGAATATTAAAATAATAAAGAAGAGTTTAAATTATGTTAAAACAAGTTGCTTCCCCATACATACACACATTGTGTGTGTATGTGTGTGTGTGTCTGCATATGTCTATTTACATGAGTGTAGGTATCAATAGAAGAGCAATATTGCTATATCTGTACACGTGGGTGCGCGTTGGTCCACATAAGGGGATGCATGGATCGTTTGGCGTGTACTTTTATGTCCCATGACGAGTAAAATTATAAATTTTCTTAATCCTTCGTCGCTTAAACTCCCAAAGACCTAACTCTTTTGTTATATGTGGGAATATGAAGCTTGGATGCAAGTGACTCTATACAAAAAAAAAAAAAAAAAAAAAAAAAATCACGGGTGTGTATGCATCTTTGGATATTTGGTGTTTGCGATTATTCAGATGAGATTTTCCAAAAATGGACAGGTTTTAAATATGACACTTCGGTCTTTTATTCCTGGTTAAAATTAAAAATAAATTTAGTCGTTGTCCGAATCTGATTAGAATATATCGGCTAAACTAATAGAAAGGAATGTTGGAGCTGTACGGCATATAAGATATGTCATTAACCATTGCATATCAGAAACTGTTAAGATAATTGCATCGCCTCAAAATGAAAACACAATTAATAAAAAAAATGAATTGATTTCGCAATGCAGACATTTTCTCAGGACTGGTTGAATAATATGAACTTTCGTATTATAATTTATAAAACCGTGAAAATGCGTACCTATATATAAAAAAACTTTTCATATATATGTTTGTGTGAATTTTTTCTAGTGTGTGTGAGAGTCCAACCCGAGAGAATTGAAACCCCGCCTGTTTTCATCTCTAAATTTTTAAAATTGTATTAGTGATTCTTTTCTATCCCATTTGTTTCGCTGTTGATTCTTATTTATTGAAAATCAATGGATTGATGAAATAACATTAAACTTTTGTATTCTTTGTCGAATAGTAAATTTACGGTAACTATTAAATTTATTGAATTCAGAAATAAATTAATAAAACATATCGATATTTTAGTCGTCTCGCATTGTAACCGGCGCTTCACCATCATAGAAGCACAAGCCATTCGCATAAAAAACCGACCATCAATCAGGTTCAATATAATGGAAAATAGTAAGCTTAAGTGCTTTTAAATAATTTTCATAGATTTTCTTCGACAAATTCTCAAAACGCAATGGTTTTTAAGTTATCATGAACCCAACCGCGAATCACGAGAGATAAATACGTTAGCGCCCACGGCGAATTGCTTTTTTACACTCGAACAGAACGTTCGAACATTGACCCGCTAAATGGAAAATATAAATATCAAGAGAAACAAACATGATATATCCATGGTGTTCAATGAAACATGTATGAGAAAAAATGTTGCCCAAATATACATATTACAGTGTGTGTATATGTATATATATATGTATATATGTATATATATGTATATATATATATGTATATATATATATATGTATATATATATATATGTATATATATATATGTATATATATATATGTATATATATATATATGTATATATA